>NC_037672.1:33317338-33389297 GCF_003255815.1 Theropithecus gelada
AAAAAAAAAAAAAAAAAAAGAAAGAAAAAAGAAAAGTAAAGACAGAGAGAGAGAGAAAGAAAGGAGGAAAGAAAGAAAGAAAGAGAAAGAAAGAAAGAAAGAAAGAGAGAGAGAGAGAGAGAGAAAGAAAGAAAGAAAGAAAGAAAGAAAGAAAGAAAGAAAGAAAGAAAGAAAGAAAGAAAGAAAGAAAGAGAAAGAGAGAGAGAGAAAGGAAGGAAGGAAGGAAGGAAGGAAGGAAGGAAGGAAGGAAGGAAGGAAGGAAGGAATCTAGATATAGTTGAAAGTACATGTGAGGATATGAATAGGTTATATGCAAATACTACTGCATTTGTATAAAGGACATGAGCACTGAGAAAAAGAAATCTCATTTAACTTAAAACTATGCAGATGATTCTTGCACGTGCTTATTTTTCCAAAAATTACATGAAAGTATGTATGTTGGATACTTTATCAATAATGACATTGCTTTAAGGTTTGTGAATGATCTAACTCTCAAAATATTTGAAATATATTAAATCTATTTACATTCTATCATTATATTTACTCCAACAATATATAACTGGCATCTATTATTTTGATTTTCACTAATATTTATACTTAGGAATATGGAAAGAAAAATATGGGATGTAAAATCTAAACTAGTCATTTAAAATTAGGGAGCTAGTATTTGTCATCCACCATGTTCAGTTACAAAAATGGTTGCCTCATCTCTTGCCTCTCTCTGCCACCAGTAACACCAAAGAGTAGTAGACGTTCTGGGCACTCTTACACTTTGCTGAAATTTCACAGTAACTGTCTCTCTGGAAGTACAGAACTCTAATAGTCATGAAATTATACATCTGTGTCCAGAATTTGAAAACACAAAACTTCTTGTACCTGAGAAAATATTGAATATAAAATCATAGGGTGGTACTCTAATCAATTGCATTGATTAGTGGCAATGCTATGTACTCTGAAGAATATATACTGTAAATTCAAAGTTCAGAAAAACTGGAATATATATCATGGTGTATTCCTTAATTTTTGTAATTTTTCTAAATTACAAAAGGTAAGATATAGCAATACAATGTTGAAGAGCATAGATAAATTATTAAATATCAAAGAAAATAGGCAAAACACTTAAAGTTAGTGATACTCCACGTGGAAAGTTCAAGACAAAAAACATGAGAACCTACCTTTGTCTTACTATAATTTTTGTAGGACCACCAGAGCCAAATTCTGAAGGACAGAAACTGTGCTCTTCATTAATGATATCATCTCAGCTTGGATAGAATTACATCATATAAACTTGATACACATAAATTGTCTTTATGTATTTTCAACATTCTTTAATGTAATTCATCATTGTTCTTGGCAATTACCCAGGATTTGTTATATTAACCAAAACACATAGAGGAGAGGTGGAGCAAGAGGGATGAATAGAAGCCTCCTCTGATTGTCCTCCCAACAGGAACACCAAATTGAACAACCATCCACACAAAAAACCACCTTCATAAGAATCAAAAATCAGGTGCATGACTACAGTATCTAATTTTAACTTCATATCACTGAAAGAGGCACTGAACAGAGTAAAAAAGAAAACTTTGAATTGTCGATGTCAGACCTCCCTCATCCCCGACGGTGGCCATGTGGCACAGAGAATCTGTGCCCTTGAGGGAGGGACATCTCAGTGATTGTGGAACATTGTATTGGAATTCAGAGTTGCCCTGTCACAGTGAAAAGCAATACTGGGCAGAACTCACCCAACACCCAAGGAGGGAGTATTTAGACAAGTCATAGCCAGAGAGGAATCATCCAGCGGAACTTGAGTTCTGGCAAGCCTCAGTACCATGGAATAAAGTGCTATGGAATTCCTAATAAACTTGAAAGCCCATCTAGGCCACAAAGACTTCAACTTCTAGGCATGTCCTAGTGCTGTGCTGGGCTGAAAGCCAGTAGACTTGGGGGGAATGCAACCTAGTGAGACACCAGCTGAAGTGGCTAAGGGAGTGCTTGTGCTACTTTATCCTAACCCCAGGTAGCATAGCTCATAGCTCCCAAAGAGACCTTTTTGTTCTGCTTCAGGAGAGAGAGAAGAGTAAAGACAACTTTGGTCTTGCAACTTGGATACCAGATCAGCCACAGTAGGATAGAGCACCAAGCAGAGTCATGAGGCAAAGATTCCAGGTCCCAGCTCCTTGACGACATTTCTAGACACACCTTGATCCAAAGAGAACACTCTGTCTTGAAGGGAAGAATGCAATCCTGGCAAGATTCATTAGCTACTGACTAAACAGCCCATGATCCCTTAATAATCAGCAGCAGGAGGCAGGTAGTATAAACCATGGGCTTTGGGCATGACTCTGAGACATGTTGACTTCAGGTGTGACCCAGCACGTTCCCAACTGCAGTGACTGCAAGTAGAGACTCTTTCTGCTTAAGAAAAATAGAGACAAGAATAAAGGAGACTTTGTCTTGCACCTTAGATACCAGCTTGTTAGAGTACCAAGTGAGCTCTTAGGGTCTCTGATTTTAGGCCCTGGCACTTGGACAGCATTTCTGGACCTGCCCTGGGCCAGAGGAGAGCTCATTCCCCTGCAGGGTGAGTCTCAGGCCAGGTAGCATTCATCACAAGCTGATTAAAGAACCTTTGGGCCTGAAGTAAACATCGGTGATAGCCTGGCAGTACTCCCCATGGGCATGCGGCAGTGGTGGCCATGGGTAGAGAATTCTCTGCCTGTGATAAGTGAAGGGAAGAGTACAACAGAATGTGGCTTGTGATTTAGATGACAACTCACTACAGTATAATAGAACACCATATAGATGTCAAAAGTTTCTGACTCCAGGTTCTGACTCTCAGACAGCATCTCTGAAACCTCCTGGACCCCAGGGAAGCTCATGCCCTGAAAAGAAGGGCACATGCCCCGCTGATGCCCCCACTTGCTGATTATATAGCCCTAGGACCATGAACAAACACAGGCAGTAGCCAAATAGTGATTACACTGGACCTCGGGTGAGACCCAGCACTGTGTTGACTTCAGGTGACCACAGGGGTGTTTTTGTCTCTCCTCTTCTAACTCCAGGCAGCTCAGCAGAGGAAGAGAGTTTGTTTCTTTGGGAGACAGTAAGAAAAGAGAACAAGAATCTCTGCCTGGTAATTCAGAGAATTATTCCTGATCACATCCAAGACAACAAGGGCAGTACCTCTATAAGTCTGCAAGAGACACAAGAATTAATGGGCTTGGGTGCCCCCTAATGCAGATATGGCTGCAATGACCAGAAACTTATACTACAACACACAAAGTGCTTCCAAAGAAGGGTGGGTACAAACAAGCCCAGACTATGAAGATTATAATCATCTAATCTAACACTTCAATGCGCAGACACCAACAAACATCCAGGAGCATCACAACCATCTAAGAAAATATGACCTCAAATGAACTAAATGAGGCAAATGAACTAAATGAGGCATCTGGAACCAAGCCCAGAGAGACAGAGATATGTGACCTTTCAGACAGAGAATTAAATATTGCAGTTATAAAGAACTCAATGAAATTCAAGATAACACAGTTAAGAAATTCAGAAACCTATTGAATAAATTTAACAAAGACACTGAAATAATTAAAAAGAATCAGCTGGAAATTCTGGAACTAAAAAATACAATTGACATACTGAAGAATGCATCAGAGTCTCTTAATATCAGATTTGATCAACTGAAATAAATAACGAGTGAGCTTGATGACAGACTGAAAATACACAGAGACAAAAGAAAAAAAGAATGATTAATACCTACAAAATCTAGAAAATAACCTCAAAGTGCATATCTAAGAGTTATTGCCTTAAAGAATAGGTAGAGAAAGAGATAGGGGTAGAAAATTTATTAACACGTATAATAACAGATAACTTCCCAAACCTAGAGAAAGATATCAATATTCAAGTACAAGAAGGTTATAGAACACCAAGGAGATTTACCCCAAGGAAGACTACCTCAAGGAATTTACTAATCAAATTCCCAAAGGTCAAGTATAAGGAAAGGATCCTAAATGCAGCAAGAGAAAAAAAAAATAGTATAAAATGGAGCCCCAATATGTGTGGTAGAAGGCTTTTCAGTGGAAACCTTACAGGCCAGGAAAGAACAATATGGCATATTCAAGTGCTGAAGGAAAAAAAATAAACTTTTATCCTAGGACAGACTATCCAGGAAAAGTTTTCCTCAAACATGTAGAAGAAATAAAGACTTTCTCAGACAAAAAAAAAAAAAAAATGCGACCAATTTCATCAATTCCAGACTTGTCCTACCAGAAATAATAAAGGGATTTCTTCAATCTAAAAGAGAAGAACGTTTATGAGCATTAAAAATCATCTGAAGGTACAAAACTCACTAGTGAGGACACAGAAAAACAGAGATTATTATAACACTGTAAGTGTGGTGTATAAACTATTCATATCTTAAGTAGAAAGACTAAAGGATGAGCTGACAAAAAAAAATAACTACAACAACTTCTCAAGACGTAGACAGTAGAGCAAGATATAAGTGGAAGCCAAAAAAAGAATGTTAAAAAGTGGAGGCATAAAGTGTGAAGTTTTTATTGGTTTTCTATTTGTTTGTTTGTTTATATTATTAGTGTTGTCATCTGTTTAAAATATATATTACTTTCAAGCTTCATGATAACCTGAAATCAAAGGGATACAACAGATAAAAAAAATAAAATAAAAAGCAAGAAATTAAAACATACCACCAGAGAAAATTATCTTCACTAAAAGGAAGACAGAAAGGAAGCAAAGAAGGGAGAGAATTCCACAAAACAATCAGAAAAATAAAATGACAGTGGTAAATTCTTACTTATCAATAATAACACTGAATGGCAATGGAGTAAACTCACCAATTGAAAGATAATAGAGTGGCAGAGTGGATTAAAAAAATAAGATCCAATGATCCCTGCCTACAAGAAATACACTTCACCAACAAAGACACATATAGTCTGACAATAGAATGATGGAAAAAGATATGCCATGCAAATAGAAACCAAAATAGAGCCAAAATAGCTATATTTATACATAAAATGTACATTTTAGGACAAAAGCTATGAGCAATGACAAAGAAGGTGATTATATAATGATAAACTGCTAAATTCATCAACATGATATAATAATTATAAATATATATGTACCCATCATTGGAACACCCATATGTATAAAGTATATTTTTAGATATAAAGAGAGAGATACACCCCAGTATAATAATAGCTGGAGACTTCAACACTCCACTTTTAGCATTAAACAGATCTTACAGACAGAAAATCAATACAAAAAAATCAATCAATATTAATCTGCATTATAGACCAAATAGATCTAATATATATTTATAAAAAATTTTATCTAATGGCTGTAGAATACACATTTTTCTCCTCAGCCCACGAATCATTCTCAATGACAGATCATATATTAAGCCACAAAACAAGTCTCAAACAATTTTTAAAGATTGAAATGATAGGGGGGCCAAGATGGCCTATTAGAAACAGCTGTGATCCACAACAGTCACAGAGAGAAACAAAAGGGGTAAATAAATACAGCACCTTCAACTGAAATATCCAGGTGCTCACATTGGAACTGATCAGGAAAACAACTTGAGCCACGGAAACAAAGAAAAGCAAGTGAGGCAATGGCCCACCTGGGAGCAATATAGAGCCAAGAGAATCCCCACCCTCAGTCAAGGGAAGTGGTGAGTATGATCCTATGAAACCAGGCTTCTCCCATGGATCTTTTCAACCTATAGATCAGGAGATCTCCTTGTGAGCCCACACCACGAGGCCTCGGCACACAAAGCTGTGTGGAGTCTTGGAAGATCAGCTGCTCAGTCATGAACAGAGAACCAAGAGCTTTACACACTCAGTCTCTGGGATCCCCCGAAAAAAAGTCTGCAACTCAAGCAAAGTGGGAGGTCTGCACATACCCATAGTAAAGAGGCAGAATCCAGGGAGGTGAGCAGCGTTATTCTGAGGGCCCCACTTCCATAGCACTACACAAGATAAGACCCACTGGCTTGGAATTCCAGGCAGCCACCGGCAACAGGATGGAGCCTGCCTGAGACCGGATGGAGCCCCCAGGGGAAGGGGCAGGCATTATTTCTGCTGTTTGGTTGACTCAACCATTGCAGCCTGTGAGCGTTGAAGAGTCTAAAGAATTCAGAGGAGGAAGGGTATCCTTAGTAGTGCAGCACGGTGGTTTTGCCAGATAGTGGTCGGACTGCTTCTTTAAGTAGAACTCTGATCAACTTCTCATGGAGTGGGTCCTCCTGGCCAGGGTCTCCTGCCACTCCCACCCATATTCTATGGGGCTGACAGAGCTCTAATTTCTTCCTGGTATGGAGTGCTTGAGGAGCAGGGCAGGCAGCCACCTTGGCCATTCAGACATCTCAGCCAGTCCAGCACAGCTGCTCTATCAAAAAGCAGCCAAACTGTCTGTTTCAGTGGGTCCTTGATCCCATTTCTTCACAGGACTGCTGCAGTTTGCTGGGGGTACTCTCCAGACTCTAGTTGCCTCAATTTTTTCCATACCTGGAGGTATCATCAGTGAAGGCCACAAAACAGCAAAGAACACAGCCTGCCCCTTCTGGAAGCTGCATCTCAGGGGTGTAGTGACCTATTGCCAGCCCAAATTTACCTGTAGGAGGAAGTTGGAGACATTAGTTGGAAGGTCTCACCCAGTTAGGAGAAATGGGAAATATATGGCTCCATACAATGTATGGTGCTATACATTGTGTGGCACCTCATCCCCTCCACTCTTTCTCTCAATTCCTCCTGCCATTGTCATGTGATGTGCCTGCCTCCCCTTGGCCTTGTACCATTAATTAAGTTTCCTGAGAACTCCCTAGAAGCCAAGCAGATGCTAGCACTATGCTTCTAGTAAATCTTGCAGAACTGTGAACCAATTAAACCTATTTTCTTTATAAGTTACCCAGTCTCCGATATTTATTTGCGGCAATGCAAGAATGGCCTAACACACAAATGAAGAAGAATAAAACTAGACCCCTATCTCTTGCCAAATACAAAAATCAACTCAAAATGGAATAAAGACTTTAATTTAAGACCTCAAATGATGAAAATACTAAAATAAACAAAATGAGAAACTCTCCAGGACATTAGACTGGGCAAAGGGTTCTTGAACAATACCCCACAAGGACAGGCAACCAAAATAAAAATGGGCAAATGGGATTATATTAAATTAAAAAGCTTCTTCATAGCAAAGGAAACAATCAACAAAGTTAAGAGACAACCCACAGAATGACAGAAGATATTTGCAAACTCTCCATCTGACAAAGGATTTATAATCAGAGCATATGAGGAGCTCAAACAACACTATTGGAAAAAACCTAATCATCCAATTAATAAATGCACAAAATATCAGAAAATAGATTTCTTAATAGAAGATCTACAAATGACAAACAGATATATAAAAAAGTACTCAATACTGCTAATCATCAGTGCAATGCAGATCAAAACTAAAATGAAATATTGCCTCATCCCAGTTAAAATGGCTTTTATCCAAAAGAGAGGCAATAATTAATGCTGGCCAGGGTGTGGAGAAAAGGAAACCCTTTCACACTGTTGGTGGGAATGTAAATCAGTACAACACTATGGAGAAGAGCTGGGAGGTTCCTCAGAAAACACAAAATAGAGCTACCATATGATCCACACAATCCCACTTTTAGGTATATACCCAAAAGAATGGAATTTAGTATATCAAAGAGATATCAGCACTTCCATGTTTATTGAAGCACTGTCCTCATTTATCAAGATTTTGATTTAGCCTGTTTTCATCAACAGAGCAATGGATAAAAATAAAATTGTGGTACACATACACAGTGGAATATTATTTAGCCATAAAAACATATAAGGTTCTGTCATTTGCAACGGCACAGATGGAACTGTAAATCATTATGTTAAGTGAAATAAGAGCGGCACAGAAAGACAAATTTTGCATGTTCTCACTTTTTTGTGGGAGCTAAATATTAAAACAATTGAACTTATGGAGATAGAGAGTACAGTGATGGTTACCAGAAGTGGGGAAGCCTAGTGCGAAGTTGTGAGAGAAGTGAAGACTTTTAATGAGTACAAAAAGAAATTACAAAGAATGAATAAGACCTAGTATTTGATAGCACAGCATGGTGACTATAGTCAACACTGATTCATTTATAAATTTAAAATCAATAAAAGGGTATAATTGGATTGTTTGTAACGCAAAAGATAAATATTTGCTTGAGCTGTCGTGATGATTATGCATTGTATACAATATCTCCTGTATCCAATAAGCATACATGTAAAATAAAAAGAAAAAAAGCACATATTCAGAGACACACAAGGAAAGCTAAGCAATATGTGGCATAGCTAAGATAAGCTCACTCATCTTAGTAGGCCCAATTACAGTTTTCATACATGTGTTATTATCTGTGTGGGTTACAGACAATATAAACATCATTCAAATTGTATATTATTTGTTAATTGCATACTACCATGAAAAGAAAAAAATACAACACAATTTTAGTATTACAGTGTATTAGTCAGAGTTCTCTAGAGGAACAAAATTAATAGGATATATGTATATATGCAGGGGAGTTTATTAAAGAGAATTGACTCACAGGATCACAAGGTGAAGTCCAATGGTAAGTAGGCCGTCTGCAAGTTGAGGAGCAAGGAAGCCAGTAGTGGTTCAGTCTGAGTCCAAAACCTCAAAAGTAGTGAAGCCAACAGTGTAGCCTTTGGTCTGTGGCCGATGGTCTGAGAGGCCCTAGCAATCCACTGGTGTAAGTCCAAGAGTCCAAAAGCCAAAGAACTTGGAGTCTGATGTTCAAGGTCAGGAAGCATCTGAAGTTCAAGGGCAGGAGAAAGATGAGGGCCAGAAGACTTAGCAAGTCTGCTCATTCCATCTTCTTCAGCCCACTATTTCTAACCATGCTGGCAGCTGATTGGATGGTGCTCATCAGGTTAAGAGTGGGTCTGTCTCTCTCAGTCCACTAACTCAAATGTTAATCTCCCCTAGCAACACCCTCACAGACACATCCAGAAACAATACTTTGCATCCTTCAATCCAATCAAGTTGACACTTAATATTAACCATCACATGTAGTTAAAATTTATATTTATTTATATTATAACCATTATTGAATATTAACACATACATTACGACTTCTAAATTAATTCATTTTAAAAATTCTGTAATCCGTTTCAAATCAGAAAATATGAAAGTGAAGAGCATATTCAAGTTCAATTATATGAAGACAGATAAATCTCAACTTAATATGCTAAAACCCTCTGGATCTCTGATAAAACCGAGTCGTACTTCACCATTTTTACCTTATTGGTTGATAAAAAATTTGTTCAGTAAATAATGTCTCTTATTTGAGGAGGCTTTTAAAATTTCCCAGATTAACTATTATTTTAACACATTTGGATAGAAAGTGTTTTAGGGTGGTAAATTTCTAACCTAAGGCTCAGAATTCAGAAAATATGCAACTATTTTAGAATGACACTTTGTCAATATAAAAAATGTCCAGATACTGATTTATATCTGTATCTGAAAGATACAAAAGTTATCTCTATAAATGATAAATCTTTTCTAGCTGTCAATTTATGATATTTTCAATGTGGTCTCTAATCCAAAGAAGAAAAGCGTTTCTTTAAAAATGTTAAGGTACAAATTCAAACAGGGAAAAACCATGTCTGGTCTTAATCTGTAGACTTATTCTATCTCTTCTCATGGCTCCCTTAATTCTTCTTTATGAGCACAACTCCAATTTATTTAAAACAAAATCAAAATACATCTATCCTCACATTCTTGCAATTTTATTTTGCCATCTGATAATTCATTTCAGTGATGAGCAAGAACATGCCCCTCAGCTGTGTGATTGCCCTTTTCTGTCTCTACTCATGGAGGTTTCTGCGCTGGATAAAGTACGAAGTGATAATTCAGCAGACAATCTGAAATCTTTCATGAGATAGCTGTTAGGTAGATCTGGATAACTCTTTAAAGAGATCATGAGTTTCTTATGTCTGGACATGCATTAGCCCAGGTAGGGAAATAACACAATAACTGGCCCTCAGGATCCCATCCTCACATAATACAGAAAATTTTAAAGAAACAAACTTTGCATGGCATCATTGTGAGTTAACTCCATTGTATTTCAGTACAATCTTACTGACCTCTTAAAACTAACAGCAGAACCAGAGCTTCTTCCTCTATTCCTATGGCCACTTTGGGTAAATTCTTAGGATAAAGTACATAAGAGAAAAACAAGTCTAGTTCAAAAATATTAGGAGATTTTAATGATTTTGTATTTACTGGTATAAAATAGCTTATTTTGTATAAACTAGTAGCAAATTGATTCCTAGACAAAGTGAATTCCAAGTAGGAAATTACCTTTAAAATAGTTTAACTTTAATCTTAACTATCATAACATCTTCTTCAATGCCCTCATCATCCTTTCTTCCTATCACCATAACAACCAATATTTTATAATAAGATACTAGCAGTCTTAAAGAAAGAAAGACATAGAAAAGCTTTCATAGGTATATATGGAATATTTCCTCCCTGTCCTTCCTGAGCGAAGACAAATGTGTAAAATGAAAATGCAAAAGTACTGACCAAAGACAATCCGCAATATATTGATAGCCAAGAAAGTTAAGCTTAAGGTTTGAGTGCTTTATATGTATTACTCTATTACTTTTGTCATATCCATTCTGTGTGACATTTTATAATAGAGCAAAATGAGGCACAGAAAAAAGAACTTAATTGATCGGAAAATACAGGTAATGAATGAAAAAGAGAGAATCAAGCATAGGCACTTTGACTCTAGGCAAGATGTTTTTAACCATTACGCTAAGCTGCCTGCTAAGGCCCATTAATTCATTCAATATGTGCCACTTGCATTTATTCATAAAACATGTGCTAGGCAATGGAAATATGACTGTGAATAAAAGACATTTTGCAAACAAGTTAAAAAAACAAACAAACAAAAAACCCTGCCTCATGGATCTTAACTTCTATAGGGGCATACCTCATTGTATGTTATGGCTGAGTAGCATTCCATAGGGCATATATATGTATACATACACATATGTGTGTGTCTATGTGTGTGTGTGTGTGTGTGTGTGTGTATACATTTTCTTTATCCAGTCTTCTGTCGATGGACATTTAGTTTGATTTTATATCTTCGTTTTATGAATAGTGCTGTGATAAGCATCCCAGTACAGGTATAATTTGATATAATTCATTTTTCTTAGGGTAGAAACCCAGTAGTGAGATTGCTGGATTAAACTGTAGTTCATTTTTTAGTTATTTGAGAAATCTCTATACTGTTTTACATAGAGGTTGTGCAAATTTACATTTCCACTAACATTGTATAAGTATTCCCTTTTATTTGCATCCTTGCCAACATCTTTTTGACTCTGGTAATAGCCATTCTGACTTGCGTAAGATGATATCTTATTGTAGTTCTAATTTGTATTTCTCTGATGTTCATGTTTTCATATGTTTCTTGGCCATTTCTATATCTTCTTTAAAAAAAAAAGTCTGTTCATGTATTTTGCCTACTTTTTAATAGGATTGTTTTCTGTGGTGGCCAATGTTTGAGCGCCCTAAAAAATCTGAATATTTGTCACTTGTCAGATGCATAGTTTGAAAATATTTTCTCATATTCTTCAGCTTGCCTGTTTCACTCTGTTGGTTATTTCTTTTACTGGCAGCAGGTTTTTAGTCAAATTAAGTCTAATTTGTATATTTCTTTTGCATTTGCTTTTGGGGTGTTAGTCATGAATTATTTTCCAAGGACAATGTCCAGAAGAGATTTCCATAAGTTTTCTTCTAGTATTTTTATAGTTGCATGTTTTACATGAAACTCTTTAATCCATCTTGAGCTGATTTTTGTATATAGTGAGAGTCCACTTTCATTCTTTTGCATATGGCAATTCAATTTTTTCCGCACCATTTGTTGAATAGGGTTCCTTTCTTTAGTGTATGCTTTCATCAATTTTGTTGAAGAACAGTTTGCCATAAGCTTATGGCTTTATTTCTGGGTTTTCAATTCCATTCCATTTACCTATGTGTCTATTTTTATAACCTTACCCTATTATTTTGGGTACCTTAGCCTTGTATTATTATTTGAAGACACGTA
This sequence comes from Theropithecus gelada, assembly GCF_003255815.1. NCBI lineage: Eukaryota > Metazoa > Chordata > Mammalia > Primates > Cercopithecidae > Theropithecus > Theropithecus gelada. The sequence goes on from NC_037672.1 coordinate 33,329,487, forward strand.
ATATGATGCTTCCAGGTTTCTTCTTCTTGCTCAGGATTGCTTTGGATATTTGAGCTCTTTTTGGTTTCTACATGAATTTTAGAATATTTTAATAATTTTATAAAATACGACATTGGTATTTTGATAGAGATTGCACTGTATCTGTGGATTTCTTTGAGCAGTATAGTCATTTTCATAACATTGATTCAATACATGGATGTGGGGCGTTTTTCCATTTATTTTTATCATCTGCAATTTCTTTCATCAGTGTTTGGTAGTTTTCTTGTGGTGGTCTTTCACCTCTTGAGTCAAAATATTTCCAGGTTTTTATTTATTTATTTATTTATTTGTAGTGATTGTAAATGGAATTGTCTTTTTGATTTGTTTTTCATATTAATTATTTGCTAAGAAAGTTTTGATGGTCTGGATGGAAAATCAAACCAGCCATAACATTCCCTTAGACCAAAACCTCAGACCAAAGTTTTAACGGCCTTCAATTCTATAAAGGCTTAGAGAGGTGAGGAAACTGAAGAAGAAATGTTGCAAGGTAGTAGATATTGGCTAATGAGATTGAAAAAAGAAGCTACCTCCATAATATAAAAGTATAAGATTAAGCAGCAAGTGCTTATGTAGAAGCTACAACAAGTTATACAGAAGATCTAGGTAAGATAATTGATGAAGGTGACTACACTAAACAACAGACTTTTGCTGTGGACAAAACTGCATTCTGTTGGAAGAGGATGCCATCTAGGACTTTGATTGCAAGAGAGGAGAAGTCAAGGCCTGTCTTCAAAGCTTCAAAGGACAAGCTGATTATCATATTAGGAGCTAATGCAGCAGGTGATTTCAAGTTGCAGCCAATGTTCATTTATTATTTTGAAAATCTTGAGGCCCTTAAGAATTATGCTAACCCTACTCTGCCATTGTGCTCTATAAATGAAACAATAAAGCCTGAATGACAGCACATCTGTTTACAGCATGGTTTACTGAATGTTTTGATCTCATTGTTGAGGGTCCACTGCTAGGGGAAAATAACCAAACCAAACCAAACCAAACCAAATAAAAAACATTTCTTTCAAAATATTAGTGTTCCTTGACAATGTATGTAATCATCCTAGAAGTCTGATGGTGATGTGCAAGGAGATTATTGTTGTTTTTATGTCTGGTAACACAATATTCATTCTGTAGCCTATAGATCAAGGAGTAATTTTGACTTTCCAATCTTATTATTAAAAAAAAAAACCGTTTGTAAGACTATAGCTATTATAGGTAGTGATTCCTCTGATGGATCTGGACAAAGTGTATTGAAAAGCTTCTGGGAAGGATTCATCTTTCCAGATGCCAATAAAAAGTTCATGATTCATGGGAAGTGGTAAAAATATCAAAATTAATATAAGTTTGGAAGAAGTTGGTTCCCACATTTATTGATTACTTTTTCAACAGTTCAGTGGAGGAAGTCACTGCAGATGTGGTGAATTTTTCTTTTCTCTCTTTTTTTTTTTTTTTTTTTTTTTTTAGACAGAGTCTCACTCTGTAGCCCAGGCTGGAGTGCAGTGATGCAATCTTGGCTCACTGCAACCTCTGCCCCTAAAGGTCAAGGGATTCCCCTGACTCAGCCTCCAGGGTAACTGGGGATACAGGCGTGCACCACTACATCCAGCAAATTTTTGTAATTTTAGTAGAGACAGGGGATTCATCATATTGGTCAGGCTTGTCTTGAACTCCTGACCTCAAGTGATATACCCACCTCAGACTCCCAAATTGCTGGGATTACAAGCATGAGCCACTGTGCCCATCTGTAAATATTAAAAGAGCTAGAATTATAAGGGGAACCTGAAAATCTGACTCAATTGTGGCCATCTCATCATAAAACTTGTACTGATGAGGAGTTGCTTTCTATGGATAAACAAAGTAGTTTTTTGAGATAGAATCTACTCCTGCCAAAGAGGCTGTGAATATTGTTGAAATGAAAATCAAAGATTTAGAATATCCCATAAACTTAACAGGTAAAGCAGTTGCAGGGTTTTTAGAGGATTGACTCCAGTTTTGAAAGAAGCTCTACTTTGTGGTTAATGTTATCAAACAGCATCACAAGCTACAAAGACGTCTTTTGTGAAAGAGTCAATCAGTGCAGCACATTTCATTGTTGTCTTGTTTAGGGAAATTGTTACAGCCATCTTAACTTTCAGAAAACACCACCCTAATTATTCAGAAATCGTGAACATTGAAGCAAAATTCTCTATCAGCAAAAAGATTACAAAATTCATGGAAAGGCTCAGATGATCATTAGCATTTTTTTGCAATAAACTATTTTTAAATTAATGTATATACTTTTTCAGGTATAATGTTATTGCACACTTAATAGACTACAATATAATGTAAACATAACATTTATATGCACTGGAAAACCAAAATTTATATGCACTGGAAAACCAAAACCAAAGTTTGTGACTCGCTCTATTGAAAAATTCACTTTATTGCTGTGATGCAGAACCAAACCTGCAATATCTGCAACATATGCTTGTGTATTCCACTTTAGATCAAGATAAGTATGTGGAGAAGAATAAACAACTAAAGGGGAATATGAAGTGCATAGGCTCTGTGTGTTGGAGTTTCAAACAAGCAGGCAGTAAAAATGTCACATTGTCCATATTTGAGTTTTAGGAGAAATACTCTACCAGCAATTTAGAAAATGATTCAGAGGAAAGAGATGGAAGGAGATTCAGAGGACACAGTTTACTTATAGAAATATGTTTTTAAACATAAATTAAAATTTGTGGAGAAGTTCTCAACTAAAAAGAACCAGTGAGCTAGGAATTCTGCAGAAAACATTATAGATTGACCTGAGGATATAGTGCTTGGCTATGATTTCAACAAAAATCTTAGGATCTGAAAAGTTTGTTACAAAATATTATGCTGGTTTTACTACTTTAATTTAGTTTTACTACTTAATTTATTGAAAATAAAGTTAGGCTTATATACTCATACACAATCTTCCAGAAAATATATAGGAGTGTCCTATGTCCACAATTTGAATACCATGATTTTAAGTTATAATAATATAACTGCAAGAAAAATGGTGAGACTGGTTGGAGTACAGTGGTGCAATCATGGCTCACTGCAACCTCTGCCTCCTAGGTTCAATCAATTCTCCCACCTCAGCTTCCCAAGTAGCTGGGATTACAGGTACACTCCACCACTTTCGGCTAAGTTTTGTATTTTTAGTAGAGACGGGGTTTCACCATGTTGGTCAGGTGGGTCTCAAACTCCTGACCTGAGGTGATCTGCCTGCCTTGGCCTCCCAAAGTGCTGGGATTACAGGCATGAGCCACTGCACCTGTCCTGATTAACTCTTAAGTAATATCGTAGGAGAACTCAAATAATTATTCATCACCTTTATACAGTTTATTTCATGGATGATGAAATTACATGAACTATATGAAAGTTGACCTCTGAATTCAGGAATCAATCACAATGCGGGTAGATGGTTAAAAGCTCTTTAGTTTTAGTGTTTTTAATTATTTGTGTTTGCTTTTTGTTACATTGTGAACTGCATTTTCTAAATCAAGGAATTTTTGGTAGCCTACTGAACTATTAAGATTCAAGATATTTCTTAGTTTTCTAGGTAGTATGCCAAAACAATTGAGTAAGTGGTTCATTATTCATAATATTTGATCTCTGATACAGTTACTTCTGACATTAAGATCATATGGCCTTTGCCCATATGTTCAGAATGTACCTTTATATTTTTACTTATGTTTAAAGAGCTTGCAATACTAAAATTCACTCTATAACCATAAACCAGAATCACTGAATATCTTCAATTATTTTATTACAAATTTTCATATCATCTCCATTTATAAATCACGTATCATTTAAAGCAATTTGGGAAAGATTGTTTTCACAAAATACTTTTGATTGACTATGTTTCTGCTTTTGAAGAGAAGGGAGAAAGATCTGTAAAGGTGACTGGTTTTATGATACAAGCAAATAAGATGTGTTCCTTTACTCAGAAAATCTTTAAATATTATTCTATGTTTTTAACAAAATTAATATTTTTGGCTACATAGTAAAGTTAACAGTAATGCAATACTTACTACACGATGATAACTATTCCAAAAAATTAACAAATGTTAATCTATTTAATGTTAACAACAAACTGAAAGTAAGCACTATTTTGTTCCTATTCTTCAGTTTAGGAGAAAGAGGCACAGAGAGAATACATATATTATCAGATGTCTCCTCTTTAGAAGGTAGTAAAACTAGAATTCAAACCCAAGTACTGTGACTCCAGAATATGCATTCTTCCAAACCAATGCAACTTCATGGCATTTCATGCCTGTATTACCATTCATTTAGCCAATCGACTATTTGTGTATATCTTGCTTGTTCCAGAAAACTTAAATTAATAAAATAACACCATTGTATTAATCTGTCTCACACAGATAATAAAGACATACCTGAGATAGGGTAGTTTATAAAGGAAAGAGGTTTAATTGACTCACAGTTGCACATGGCTGGGGAGGCCACACAATCATGGTGGAAGGCAAATGAGGAGCAAAGTCACATCTTACATGGTGGCAGGCAAGAGAGCTTGTGCAGGGGTCTCACATTTATAAAACAATCAGCTCTCAAGAGACTGATTTACTACCATAAGAGCAGTATGGGGAAAACTGCCCCCCATGACTTAATTATCCCCACTGGCCCCCAACCTTGAGATATGGGGATTGTTACAATTCAAGGTGAGATTTGGGTGGGGACACAGTCAAAACCATATCAACCATGTTAACTATTTTAACAAGCAAATATCTTTCACAACCTTTATTATAGCCTGAGAAAATAATAGTATAGCATTTCCACTTTTGAGATTATGGAAAAACCATTTCTTTATTTAAATTCCCTTCCAGAAAAATTGTATAAATGTATTCTCCTCTTAATTGCATGTGAGAGTTCTGATTCTTTTTCCTCTATGATAATGTTGTGTCTTTTCTTCTTTAACAATTTTTAAGGTTAAACTTTGTTTTAAGTGTGTGGGGACTCCTATTTCAGTAGAATCCACAAAACATAAAAACAACCTTGGTTCCAGTTTTTTCCTGTGCGGAGGGGGCGAAGTTATGAACGCAAATAGCATTTTCTGGAATGCTGAGTTACTTGCAGGATAGTAGGCAACTAACAAAAGAACAGATGCTTTAAGAGTTGACAAAGATTGTTATATTTTCTATTCATGGCATAGTTAAGTGTAGGACACAGGAAGGGCAAGTGAGTTCCATTGTGTGAATCTGTAGGAGGACATGGCAAGATAGCAATTTAAAACTTTTCAACTGCTTTAAAAATACAGAACATTCTGAAAATTTTTTGTCAGGGACATAACATGGTGAAACCCAGTCTCTGCTAAAAATACGAAAATTAGCCAGGCGTGGTGGCGTGTGCCTGTAATCCCAGCTACTTAGGAGGCTGAGGCAGGAGAATCGCTTAAACCCAGGTGGTGGAGTGAACTGAGAGCGCGCCACTGTACTCCAGTCTGGGTGACAGAGCGAGACTCCATCTCAAAAAACAATAAATAAATGAAAGTATTAAAATTATTATCTGGGTTTAGCAAGGACACATATAACTTTCTGTCAAAAGTAGAAATCATAAACTTAAAATCATTTAGATGGTGTGAATTATTTTATCATTTTCTTTTATTTTTACAGTTTGTCACATGCTTATTGCTACTATTATTTAACATTTAAAAAGCCTTCCAAGAGGGTTAGATATACTTGTGGAAATGCAAAGAGCACACCATCTGCTCCGACACACAATAACTATAAGAGTGTCCTTGGAAGTGCCAGTTAGAGGTTCAGGCAAGCAATCTTCTAGGCTGAAAGCATATGCCTCTCTTTCAGTGTTTCACCATGACTGTTTATTTGTCTACCTATTTTGTGAACTTGTGGATTATTTCTTTCTCTTAAAAGTTAGCCCATTCTCAGGACCAGACCCTTTTCCCAAACACATGAGGTAATGAGCTTTTTAAACTCTTTTATAGAAGCAGGCTGGAATGGATATCAGTATAATGGCCCTGAAAACTTCAGGTAACCAGGCATTTTGAGAGATTTTCAAAACAACTTTATGGTAGAAATATATGCTTATTCTTTATTCTTTTACAATATTTATTGGCTTTATATAAGGTTCAAGTCTTTATGTTCAGCTTGGGATGAACAGAACAAAGCTCTCAAGAATCTTGTATAGGTTTAAGGAAATAACTCTGTATATGTGTATATGACAGTGTTATGGAGAAGCAATCATCAAGTTTATTGCATAAATAGTAGAGAAATTTTACACCACAGGGTGTATTTAAATTGGCTAGAGCAGGTAGAATGGAACATTCAGGCAGAGGTCAAAAAATGAGGAAGAATGAAAAGATGTGCTCCACTGAAGATATCTCAGTGATTCTAATAACATTAGGTGGAAGAAAGGGGGATAATTAGGTTAGCTAGAAGATCGTAAATGCCAGGCTTAAAAAAATGGATAAAGGACAACAAGAAGAATTACAAATGTACTCTGTGCAAAGAGCGAAACATGAAATTGTATGTATTATGATTCAAACCATTATGTACATTGATGAGTAGTAAAGAACATGCACACTTACATCTAAAATAGGTGAATTTTAAATCAATAAAATATGTCAGGGAGATATTATATAATTGGCAATTTCTGATGACCTAGTTTTGTATTGAACAGATAAATTGCTTTCCTCACATATTATAAAATTTGTGTTTAACAAGAAGATAGTGCATACCCTCAGATTCACGTATTTTATATTTCCAAAATAATGCAGAAAATATTGCTAGAAACATTACATGGATATAAAATTTACCCTAAAGATAATAAACTCATAAATACATAATAAACAGTAGAGCACAAGGTAATGAATTTTCATTTATGTCACATAGAATCTTATTCTAACATTTTCTATGTCTGAAAAGGACAATTGCATAACAGATAACGTCTCTGTGAACCTAGATAAAATAACATATTTTAATCCCAATATGTACATGTCTAGAATTATATAATGAGCACATTATTTGATACCAGATTTTAAATGGATCACAATTCGTTTTGATTCTTTATCTTCATGTTCTTTATGAGAAGTAAGCAGACATTGCTTTAATTATGGCATAAAATATGTTTCCTGTTTAATTTCAAAGACGATTTATGTGTCATATATTTATTGTGGGAAGAATGTAGGCAGTTAGTCTACTACGGGTTCTTTCATTAGTTTCAGATAAGTCAGTGCCCAACTTAGACCCTGAAGTAGTGAATATTTTTCCCTAAAATATTCTTTCTTAATGCTGGTCTAAATTCCGCTGTATTTGTATTCATGGCTGGTAGTTTGAGATGGTTGCTGCCTTCAGTTTGATGATAGAATTTTCCCACATGTGTGTGTTTCTTGGGAAAATTTTATTTTGTCATTTACTTTCTACCTATCATATACTTTTCTTACATATTTTTTTCTCTCTCTAAATCTTCTTCCACTTTTATAGAAATGTTTGTCTGTGTACAAAAATGAGATCTTATATGAATCTAGTAAAGCACAGAAAGCCCAATCTATGGAATACGTGTGTGTGTGTGTGTGTATACACAATCTATGGAATATTTGTGGGTATATATGTGTGTGTATGTATTTTTTATATATACATATATATATGTAAATTCAAATATTCAATAAGTGTGCTGGTATTTTTGTCTCATTACTATATGGAAATTCAAATATTGAATTTAAATTCAATAGTTACATTTACTCTAACATTTTTTTCTGGTTTACTCTCTTCTGTTGAGAATTGCTCACCATTCTCATTTGTAAATAACACAAATACACACATTCGATATTTAAATTTATTTTGGTAAACTTTAAGAAAAAAAGTGATGTAAATATTCACAACATACCATAACTTTTTCTTATTTATTGATATAGTTTGGCTCTATATTCTCACCCAAACCTCACCTGGAATTTTAATAATCCCCATGTGTCAAGGTCAGTATCAAGTGGAGATAATTGAAACATGGGGGAAGTTTCCCCAATGATGTTCTCATGATATGAGTGGGTTCTCGGAGATCTGATGGTTTTATAAGGGGTTTCTTCCTTCACTTTGCACTCACTCTGTCCCTGAGAAGAGGTGCTTCCACCATGATTATAAGTTTCCTGAGGCCTCCCTAGCCATGTGGAACTGTGAGCTAATTAAACAGTTTTTCTTTATAAATTACCCGGTTTCAGATATTTCTTCATAGCAGCATGAGAATGAACTCTAACATTTTTCCTGGTTTACCCTCTTCTGTTGCAAATTACTCACTAGGTACTTTCTATTCAGATAACCTCTGTTTCTGCTTAAGACCATAGGAATAAACATTATTGTAAGTTTATTTTCCCCATTTGTATTCATCTTCTTTTGTTGTCTGTTTTTTTACTCTTCAGGCTCTGACAAAAATGTTCTCTTTACATAGGAAAAGTAAACATTTAAGCGAATTTTTTATTCTTCCTTTGCCAAACAAAGATAGTTTTCTCACTGAAGATAAAATATATAATAATTTCTTTAATTAACATTTTTCTCTATTCTTTATTCAAAAAATATTTGGATGCTCTAACTCAATATCTGTTATTATGGTAAACTATTGTACAACTCGCTAGAAGACACCATATCTATCAACCCTCACTCAACTTCAAGAATAGCCATAGGTTTTCTGCTGTCTCACCAATATCACCTGACTAAATGTTCATGCTTCAGTGTACTAAGTGAAACTGCCATCACTATTTGTCTCTGTTGTGTATCCTGATGCTTTGAATGCAATATGGAATTACTGCATATTTCTAAACTGTGCCGCCTGACACAGTAACTACTAACTACGCAAGACTCTACATGTTTAAATTTAAACTAATTCAGATAAATAATATTAAAGTTGATATTTTTACAACAACTGGCCCTATTTAAATAGCTCAACAGCCACAAGTGATTATTATATTGTAAAAAGCCTACGTAGAGGATTTCCATCATTGTAGATAGTTATTTTGGACATAGTATATGGGCCAAGGGATCAGGGTATAATCTCATACATCTATAAAACATTTATCTTTTTTCTACTGTGAGTACAAATCAATGAATCCTTCCACAGCCCTATAGAAAATTTAAGGGAAACAAATTACTAATAAATTTTATGTTATTGTTTCTTTTCTTTTTACATTACTTAATTTACATTAATTGACACAATTATTATACATATTTATGTCTTAGTTGTCATGCAAATAATAATTTTCTGTTGCAGCTGGCTTTTTAAAAATGTATTTTTATTCTCCCTTAGGTGGTTCTCAAAGTAATTACCCACATGTTAGTGTCTAGGTTGGCATCTCTACATTGTCTACTTTTTAATTAAAGTATATTGTGGATTAAAAGATATTTTGTATGCATAGTTTCTATTAATAAAAATTCAGTGTTACTGAAAGATAAAAGTGGAACTATTGCATTTGTTTTTGTTCCTGAATTAGATCATTTCATTTATGAATCTCTATCTACTTCTGGAGAACTAAATTGTGGTAAACAGAAGGTTTGTATTTTGTCCTGTCCCCAGCTGTTTGGTTTCCACATCCACAGGAAAGGAAAATGACAGCTTTTGTGATATTCTGGAAATAATTATTTGAGAAAATTTTTTCTAGTCTTCATTTAAAAGTTTGAAATTTAGTAGAAAACATTGCACTGTTATCCAACAAAAATTTCTTAGACAAGCGTAATATACATAAAGTTAGCATTAACAAAAATAATTATAATTAACATGAAATTAGTAAGCTTATAGGTATCAGTTACTAGGTACCAAGTACTATTGAAATCTTTACACAGTTAACACATGCAATCACCTAAACAGCTTTCTGAGGTAAATGCTTTTATTATTACTTTCATCTCTTGATAAAAAACTGAGGCAGAGATAGAATAAGATGCTATGACCAACCCAAAAAAGAGTAGCAGCCCCATTATACAGGAAGCACAGAAAGTCAAATAACAGTGGTGTTTGAAATTAATAGGAACAGTTTAAACTTCAGTTTCTTTGCCTCAATGTAATCACCAGTTTGCTGATTGTATGACCTTGGCCACAATAATTACCTTTTATATTTCAATTATATGTCTTCATAATTATCAAAATATTATTATTCAACAAATTTAAAATAGTGAAGGAACCTGAAAAGAAATTAATCTTGCTTGATTATTTGGCCCCATTCACCAATCTGCCTTCTGTATTAAGCAGCAGTCTCAATGATTATTTTTCTACATGTCTTACTTTTAAGAATACGAATCTTAGCCTGCTTATTAGCCAAAATACATGGAAAATGGACTGATCAACCGTATCATTTATTTTCAAAGTATTTCTTTATTCTTTTATTTTAAGGTATTCTTTTTGAAGTATTTCTATATATTCAGTGATATAGGTATGACTGCACAGGTTGGGCACTGGACAGTTCCAGAGAACGTCATTCACAGAGATTGCAACCACATGCTCTGGCTGGGATTAATATAATTTTCTGGATACATTATTTAAATTATCTCCTATTTTAATAATTCCAAAGTCACAATAGAAAACTGTACTTATATATTTCTAAGAGATATTCTTGAAGATGAAAACATGGAAAGCACGCCTATGTAAAATTTAGAACATATTATTTTTTATTCTAATCTAGATAATTATTGTCTTCATTCATTCATATCCCCATGCATTTGCAAAGAACTTCACACTTTATCCAAGTGTTAATATTAAAATTAGATTTTGAATTATAGTAAATATTGATACAACATGACAAGATAACAAACACTTCTTTATAAACAATAGGTTTTAGATAATCCAATAAACCAATCAATTCCTATTTACATTTATAGTTAGCTATCATTTCTATGTAATGCTAGAACATATCTTTAGGTACCACCTCTTTTCCCTAAAGATCTGCCATAAGAGACATAATGAAATGTACATAAATATGTGTGTATATATATATCCTTTATTGTATTATCTTTTTGTTTCTTCATATATTTATACATAAAAATAACATAAAATGAATAAAATATAAATGTATAAAAAACAAAAGATAATATAAATGAGAGTAAAAGAAGATAAGTAATATATTTTGGAATTTACTAAAGATCTGATTCATGACAGCAATTGAGTTTTGAGGGTATATTTATGATAATCGTTGACATAATTCTGTTTCTGTTGCAAAATTCAGATTACTAAATGAAATAAGAACAAGTTTCTTCACATGTCATTAGGGTGATCAATATTTCTAAGTCTTCTTGTTTAAATGAGCTGTGAGAAACTAAAAAGAAAAAATATCATCCACATATACCTATATATAACCCAGATTCTTTTATACTTTGAAAAATAGGCTCTTCTATGTGTTCTCCATCACCTTAAATATTTAGTTGATTTTGGGATATTTAAATTGGAGTGGGACATAGAGATTAAATGGTCATTGCTTTCGCAGTCCAGATGGAGAAACTGGACTCTAAAAAATGTAGTAAAACTTTTCTGTCAGAAGCACAACAAACACACAAATCCACATTTTCAAATTCCTGTTCTTGTGGTATTTTCCACTAAAATAAAATATAAAATGCCTCTTGTTTTTCCTCTTTTCCATAGTTCTGATTTCATTTAAATACAGGCAAAGCGAATTTTTTTAGTTGCATCAGAAAAACAGAGCAGGCTAATTATTTAATGTAATTAATTCTATTTGTCTTCATGGCATAGCATAAACTAGGAACTACTTTGATTTACAAAGAAATATCTACTATAATATTTTCTTATACATTTATTGAACCTAAGATAGTTTTCTCCATAAACATAATTTTGAATGCAATCTGCTGTAAAAAGAACATATATTTTTAAGAATTTTTTCAATGCCTGTTTTTTCTGTTTTTACTTTCCATCTGTTCTTTAAAAAGCAATAAAATTTCTTACAGATAAATATATCTATATTACAAATAAAGATAAATGTATTGTCTTTCTATAAAGGAAAACTTAGTTTACTTAATTAGCTAATATAGAAATATATAAACGACAGAAATGTTGTTTTATATGGAAATGTTTAATGTTACTTTATAGTTTTAAATTTATGGTATTCAAATTTTGCCTTGTGGATTTTAACATATTTTCAGAGAAGCTCTACAGTATGGTGAGTAACAGCATCAACACTGAAGCCCTTAAAAAAATTCAAATTCTGGCTTCATCCCTTCTAAATTGTTTGACATTGAGCAAGAAATATAACCTCTATGATCCTCAGTTTCCTCACTGGTCATATGGGAGCAATGATTGTATGGCTAACTCCTTGATTTTCTGTGAGTGTTAAGTGAGATTATCTATATAGTGTTCTCAGGACAGTACATCGTAGAATAAAAGATCCTGGAACTTTCATTATAATTATTATTACTGGTATGATTGTCACATGAACCAAAAGCACAACGCATGTGGTGTAGCCTATTTATGTATATATATGAAGAGCTTTGTGTTTTTTCAGTAGCATTTGATATATACTCACGTCAAGGAATCTGATCAAACTCCCATAGAATACTGACATCATGCTTTATTATAATAAAAATCTAAATTTTGATAGATTTATCAAACATCAAAGATATTTTACTTGGCAGTTTGGTTTTTATTGCCTCTCTATATACCGTGCTAGATTTAGAATAGAGCGTCTCTACATTTATTCATTTCTCATTATCTAAGAGCTTTGACTAATCTAATAAGTCTCTGATTCCATTAGAATCCCAAAAGACTTCTAATTCTGGCAAGAGGATAAGAAATTAACTCTCTCTGGTTTCTTGACACTGGGTTATCAATTACTGCTTGTCTTCTGTGTTCCAGGCAGTGGGTGAGACACCAGGGATGCAAGACATTTTCTCCATTAATGCATGCATAATCAATAGTATGGCCCAAGGTCATATATAATTTGATTTTATCTATGTTTGAAGAGGACAATAAAATGCTACACAGTTAATAATTTCACAAAGCTTACAAAACATTTTAAACTAGGATAGTACCAAAAGTAAGTAGTAATCTACTTTAATCATCTTAAAGAGAACAAAACACCCTCATCTGCACATATAACTACCCGTCTCACAGAGCTGAAGATGACGGAGTAAAGCTTACATATTTTTATAATAGGTTTTGTTAAATTATGCTATATGTGCATAGAAATCTGTAGTTTTTACGAGTAATTCAAGCTAAAAAGATTTTTCTTTTCTGCTTGAGAGTGAGAAAAGGAAGGGACGAGGAAGACAATATTCTAGACTTCTTATATATCAAGATATTTAGTATAATATTTTCATGTTATCTCAGGGTTTCAGCAAAGGCCTTGGGTACCAACTACCCCAGATCTAAAGTGTGATATTGACTACATACACCTGGCATGTTAAGGAAATGTAGCACTGATTCTCTTAGCATTAGTAATCACACACCTATAATAATTTAGAAAAGTCAAGGAGGGACTCTATTTATGGAGGAACTTGTCAGTGTTTTGTGTGCTGTCAATTTATTTTAAGCTACAGTACAAGACAGGGATTTTGAGATAATGACTCAAAGATGTTAACAAATATCCTATTGAGTTTGGGAAGCATGAGCACTCTAAGGGGTAGTGGCTAGATGGTCATTAGATTTGGATAACAGTATATCAGGGAGTCACAAGAGTCACTATCTGTGATCCATGTTTTTATCTATAGTGAAAGTTTCAAAAATCTTGTATTCTATTTGTCAAAACTGGACATGCAGAAGGAAGTTGACTGGAGCTTTCTTAAGAGAATCTGCCCAATTGTCCTGACATGAGTTGAAAATTGGCCCAACAAAATAGAAGGCGTGGAAACCTAGGCTCATGTGGTTAAGTTGTAAAAGGCCAAGTGAAGATTATCTCTCCCATTATGAACTGCATTTGAATTTTTCCACCAAGGGGTGAAGGTAGAGGAGGTAATGTCTCTAATACATAAAAGCACAACAGTAGAGAGAGAGCCAATAATTGTACATTTAACATGCAGATTTCCTCAATAATAAAGCACAGTGCATTTAGTTTTATACTTTTTTTCTGTATTGTTTTTCTTTCTACCTCAATGTTTGAGGTGTCTGTAAATTGGATAGTGCATAGGCATTAAGGATTGCAAGAGCAGAGTTGAAGAAAAGGAGTAAACTTCTCTAACACCCTAGAGCAAGCTTCCAAGCCTACAGTAGATTCAAAATGCTGGAGAGGAGACAAGTTACCTTTGCTTTAAATTTTAAGGACTTTATCATTATGATAGCCTGGGTAGAATTTTAATTAATAAAAGTAAGATCACTTGTATGTTTAAATAAACTTGGCTAAAACCGTCTATGTACCAGGAAAGAATTAGATCCAGATCAGGAGAAATGGCCAGATGGAGAAAACGCCAACTTTTCAACTTCACAGTAACACACTGTGTTAGTTTTATATGGCTGCCATAACAAATTACAACACACAGTGGTTTAAAACACCAGACCTTTATTCTCTAACATTTTAGCGGCCAGAAGTCCAAGGTGGAAATATTGGGAAAATTGCTTCTTTCTTGGGCGCTCAGTATAACTTATCTCATGCCTCTCTCCCCATTTCCCGTCGTTTCTAATCATCCTTGGCATTTCGCGGCGTGTGACAGCATGACTCTAATCTCTGCCTCAGTCATCACATCGTGTTCTCCACGTGTATCTCTGTGTTCAAATCATCCACCTTTCTATAAGGACACTATTCACCAGATTAGGAACCACCATAATTCCATACGATCTCATTTTCGTTCAATTACAGTTCCAGAGACCCTGTTTCCAAATAAGATTACATTCACAGGTTCCGGATGGACATGAACTGGGGCGCAGGGGAGACTACCCTATCCAGTACACCTGTCACATGTTTAGATACAAATGTTAGTAAGAGTTTTGAAATAGCTCTATTCCAACTTCTTGATTTGAACATTACATTCATTATCAAATACACAATTAGTTACATTTTCTGCCTGTGGATTTAGCATAGTTTTCTCGTCATTTTTTTTTTTTTTTTTTTTTTTTTTTATTTTGAGACACAGTCTCACTCTGTTGCCCAGGTTGGAGTACAGAGGCAGGATCATAGCTCACTACAGCCTCCAACTGTTGGACTCAAGGGATACCCCCATCTCAGCCTCCTGAGTAACTGGGACTATAGTCTGGTGCCATTGTAATTGACCTTTTTTTTTTTTTTACTTTTTGTCTTTTGTAGAGATAGGTCTCCCTTTTTCACCCAGGCTTGTCTGGAACTCCTGGCTTCAAGTCATCCTCCCACCTTAGCCCCACAAAGTGCTAGCATTATAGGCATGAACCACCTGTTAATTATCTTAATAAAGAGATAATTAACTCAATTGGATATCTGAAATTGGAAGAGAGGAAAAAAAGGACTTAAATTTCATGCATTCAAAATGGAGCTACTAATGGTATTTATCTCATTACATATTAATGTGATGAGAAAATGAAATAATACATGTTTAGAAACTTAGGAAGATGTTTGAAACATAATAGGCATTTATGATTTTGTGGGCTTTTATTATTAAGCATGCAAAGCAAGGGAATGTTTTTACTGATCACAAAGCATCTCAAAGGCTAAGTATTTTTAGAAAAAGGTAAAGAAGCCGGGCACGGTGGCTCAAGCCTGTAATCCCAGCACTTTGGGAGGCCGAGACGGGCGGATCACGAGGTCAGGAGATCGAGACCATCCTGGCTAACACGGTGAAACCCCGTCTCTACTAAAAATACAAGAAAAATTAGCCGGGCGAGGTGGCGGGCGCCTGTAGTCCCAGCTACTCGGGAGGCTGAGGCAGGAGAATGGCGTGAACCCGGCGGGGCGGAGCTTGCAGTGAGCCGAGATTGCGCCACTGCACTCCAGCCTGGGGCACAGAGCAAGACTCCGTCTCAAAAAAAAAAAAAAAAAAAAAAGAAAAAGAAAAAGGTAAAGAATTGTTAATGACATACCCTTTTCTTCAGTCAATTTTTGTTGAACATTATAATGTTATTCTACTCAGTAAAATACTACCATTTTAATTGATACAATTTTAATAGAATTTCTTTTTTTTTTTTTTTTGAGACGGAGTCTCGCTCTGTCGCCCAGGCTGGAGTGTAGTGGCCCGATCTCGGCTCACTGCAAGCTCCGCCTCCTGGGTTCACGCCATTCTCCTGCCTCAGCCTCCTGAGTAGCTGGGACTACAGGCGCCCGCCACCTCGCCCGGCTAATTTTTTGTATTTTTAGTAGAGAGGGGTTTCACTGTATTAGGTAGGATGGTCTCGAACTGCTGACCTTGTGATCCACCCACCTCGGCCTCCCAAAGTGCTGGGATTACAGGCGTGAGCCACCACGCCTGGCCTAGAATTTCATTTTTAACAAACGGAAAAAACAGATATATGAAAGATAGTTTTGATTCTTTTTTACTTTAATGTTTGCTTTTTATAAGTCATTGGAAAAGAAGCAAAGCTATAATATTTATCTGTTCAATTATTTTCCAAAAGTGGTACAGTCATTTCACCTCTTAGTGTTACTATTGAATATTAACAAGTAAAATAGCAACAATATTTTGTTTTATTTCAAAATAAGTAAGACATATTGTCTGTACTTTCACATTAAACTTACGTAGTTTACTTTTTTATATTTATATATGAAGTAGACCGACATTTCTATATGAATAAAGGCAGACATATTTCCAAAAAGAAGAGTTCATATTTTTCTATTCACAATCAGGAGAGTACACAGAATTATCATAGATCCATTACATCAGTTACGTTCTTAAAAGCCTTATATTTATTCAAGGTGAATCTGTGAGGGTATAGACAGAATTTAAAAACATATGCACACATACTAGAAGCTCTTGACTTATTAGTCCTGTGCTTTGCCACATGTAGTTAGACAAAAACAGTAAAAAAGGTAAGGAAGATTTGTCTATGGATTTTTTTTTCCTTTTCTATATTGTTACCTCTCAATAATGGTTACAATAAAACTTTCCAAAGTGAAATTTGTTGACCAAAACAATAGTGAACTAGCCAAGCTTCCTATGATACTCTGATGTAAAGGAAAAACAGATCAAAACAAACCTGGGCCATTTGAAAATAAAGACAAAAAGTTTATTTTAAGGAATCTAAACTAAAAGCTAATCTAGGAAAATAACTCTTTAACTTTTGTGTTTTTTGTGGTGATGGTTGTGTATCGTTGTGTTTAATTTAATTTTATTTTTATCAATGTGAAGTGGCATTACCGCCAGTGTATACTGAAAGCAATAGGCTCTTTTGTTTGTTTCTGCTTCAGCGGTATATTTTTTTCCCACTGGTTTGAGGCTGCATGTGACAGCCATTATGAAATTCAGTTAATCATTCACATACCACTCTTGGTAAATGCATGGTGATGTGGCACACTAGGATATCTGTGTTTCCATTCAATATACACCCCTGAGGGCATGAATTATGAATCATTTATCCTGGTATTTCCAGATTATATCACTATACATGGACCACAGTATATGTTCACTAAATGTTTATTAATAAAAGAAGGAATTACTAATTGAATGGTTAAAATTAACCCAGCCTTGAAGAAACCATCATCTTTTTTAAAGAATGGCTTTGTAATAGGAATAAGAATAAATTGTAGTTATTTCATATTCAGTTATGTTAAGGACTTAGGTTTTTTGACACGTATTTAATTGTATAAGAAATAAAATTTTAAATTAAACATTAACTAGAAAGTTATTTATGAATGGTTATTAAAGAATGGAAACATTTCTGGATGATGGAAAATTCTATTTCAGTATGATTTTTTTTCAGAAATTATTAAATATAGTGATAACAGCATTCTCTCAATTCCTCCCATGGTTCATTCAAATACCCCTTGTATATTATTTTGTATTCTTTAACTGCAAACCTGTATATCTCAATGACATTCCTTGCTAAATAATAGTTTAAGTAAGGTAGAACAAAAATGCTATGCTATTATGATTATACATTTTTGAGCCTATCTAGCAATATCATTACAGATCAAAAGCTCAGAGAGAGCTTGACAGTTCTCAGAAATGGATTTACAATTGTAAAGAACAAAATGTCATTTCTTAAACAATGAATCATCACTGAGATACAATTCTCCATCAAGTAATTAGTAATTCCTTTATATAGCAGGTCTTATCAACATTTTTGTAAGAAAGAAATAGAGCTAACTATTGGATTTTAGAAATATCTGTCTTTGGTTCAATAGATTTCAACATCAGCAGCCTGGTCTCAGCACATATCATTAGCAGCTATCTCAGTGGATACAGTTAATTATCACTATTTCTTTCAGATAATGAATACTAAATAGAATATTTGCTCTGTTATAAAGTTTGAAACTGTGCTCTTGGTATGAAAAAGATATCACTAAGAGTACAATGAAGAGGCTCTTTATATTTTGCTAATGCCAGCCTGAAACTTTGCTCAATGTTTTTAACTGTCTAGAGACTTTTTTCCCCACTAATTGTAGACCTACTGCTAATGATTTCAGAAATCATTAGTGGAATTTTAAAATTGCTGTTCTTATATAAACAAGACTTAACTTTCAAATTCAGCTTTTTGCAACACACTGAGATATAACATTTTAATGGATACTCACTGAAGGTTACTGTTCTTCTTTATTAAATATATTGTAGTAAACATGTTTTCAACCTGATTATGTATGCTGAATTTTGAAACAAGGAGATTGAGAGACTGGGTGTGTTGGGGGAAACTCTATTTAATACCACCTCAGATAAGAAAGAGGGCAAAATCATTTCTTGTTTCAAATAGAAATGGCTTAGTAAACGGGAATTACAATGTCACTTCAATGTGCAATCTGATTATCAGTGGAAGTATACTGAGTTAAAGTTCAGAGGACATTGTTTTTCCACCAGAGGGTTCTGCAGAATTATATTATAAATAAAGACATATATATATATGTATGTGTGTGTGTGTGTATATATATATAATACAAAATATTATATATATATATATATAAAAAAAACCAAAATAGAGTCCTTGTCATATTTCCTTGAAGGATATGTAAAGAGAATGCATTTCCACATGGCAGACTTGTGCATTCAAGAAAAAGAAAGATGTATTCTTTTCTTATTGTCTCATAATCCACATATTGAAGTAGAAGTTAAAAAATGTAAACTAACTTGACTTATTCTAAAGAAATGAGGGGAAGATACATATATTATTAAAATAAATCTACAGAATTTTGGCAAACAGCGTTAACATTTTTCTTGACAAAAGTTGCTGAAAATTGCTCTGCTTCAACACTGACAATCGGTTAAAATATTGAAGAAAGAAAAGTATAAAAATATACACGGTTCAGTTAGAAGCCGACCAGACATAAAATACAATGTGATATGATTTAGGTAGAGATGAGTGTAGGGGTTAATATACACATCAGATTTTCATTCTTTTAAAATCATTTTCTATTCATTATACCCCAATGGAATCAGAGTATTTAAGAAACTTCATAATTTCAGCAACCTGTCTGTGTTCCTTCTTTGTAAAAGAAAATGTTCCTCTATTTATATTTCAAATAATTAGGTATAAAATGTTATTATAACTTTCTAGCCACCATTTTCCAACATGTATAGGTATAATATATTATAAATTATGCTAAAATGGTTCATTTTAGAATCCTAAATGATCAAATAAAATAATAATATGTATGTTCAGATATCACCTTGAGGTTTTCAAGGCATTTTTATTTACATTACATTAGTTGGTTTCAAAGCAAGCCTGTGAGGCAAGCAGTACTGTTTTTAGTACAGCCTTGATACAGCAAACAGAACAGTTTCATGAGGTTAATCAATTTATTGAGGTAACAGAGTCAGAAAAAGGCCAAGTCAGCTTTTGAAAGTGCATCTTCTGAATGCTGCTTCCACCATAACAGTCTGTCCTTATGTTAGTAGCAGCAAATCCATACGGGTATGGAGCAATTTCAGTTCTTGCCTCCTCAGAAGAAAGAATTTGACTGAGGGGCATAAGACAGAGTAAGAGACTGAGGCAAGTTTTAGAGCGGGAATGAAAGTTTATTTAAAAACTTTAGAGCAGGAACAATAGGAAGTGATGTACTTGGAAGAGGGCCAAGCAGACAACTTGAGAGATCAAGTGCACGGTTTGATGTTTGACTTGGGGTTTTTATGTTGGCATGCTTCCAGGGTATTGCATCACTTCTCCCCTGATTCTGATTCTTCCTTTGGGGTAGGCAGTCCACATGAGCAGTGGTCTGTCAGCACTTGGGAGGGTCCGTGTGCACAGTGCATTTACTGGAGTTTTATCCATGCTCACTTGATGTGTTCTTACCTTATCAGTCCAATGTCCCTAGAAGTTCATTCACCAATCAAACTCTGGCATTTTGCCTCTTGCTGCACATGCTCTAGTCCACTGGTCCACCTCCTGAGATCTTATCTGGAAGCTGCTGATCACCAGTTTCAGTTATTTCTATTTATTGGGAAACTGCCTTTCTCTGGTACCAGCTGCAACCAATTATTATTTTAGAGAGACAGTATAACAATTGCCTGACCATCACCTGATGGTCACCTGACATTCTTGGTGGCAGTTTGGAGGGTTCTCATGTCCTGTTCATGTCTAACTACCTACTGTAACATTTTTTATGCTTAAGAATCCAAGACCCTATTTCTTTGGGAAAAATGGGCAAATGTCAGTCTTCTGTTACTGCTTCCTGCCAAGAGAGGGGATGTGAGGGTTGTTCTGTGGGTCTTGGCCTCTTGCTAACTGTGAGAGTAGACTGGCTCCATGCATTGGAGAAAGTGGTATTCAGACAGCTCCAAAGGAGAAAAGGGCAGGATTTTGTCTCTGTTGTGTCTGACTAATGGGCAGCATAGGGTCCTCTGTAGACAAGTGGATATTGAGAGGATGGTATCGCTCACTGAGGATCACCTGGAGGTTGATGGCCTAAAGGCAAGAGGAGATAAATTGTGTTGTTAGATTTAGAAGACATGGACCAAAAAGGAAAAGTAGAGATGTCAAAACAAAATAGCAAGGTTAGGACAGTTTCAAAAATTTCTAAGCCTGCTGACATACCCAGGTAGTTGGTGGCTATAGTTATACCTGCTAAACCTTGAGTTCATGGGGTTGCCAGCTAATTCCAATATGTGCCCAGAATTAAAATATTGATCCAAATTTTCTACATTATACTACATTACTCTCTTGTTTCTTTTGAGCTGCAGCCAAAGATCACTGTTCAAAAAAATAAGCAGGATCAGTCTAAATTGCAGACAAAAACTAAAAAATAATTAATGAGTCTAGAATCTAATAAAAGATGTACCACAGTTCTTAAAATAATTTTTCTCTCTCTGGTCCTTATTTTTATTAACAACCAATCATGATAAGACTGATTTGCTTGCAAAATAAGCTGTAGTCTTATTACACTTGGCCTGATTACTTGTACAAAGCACAGCAAGAATAATTATTTGCCTTTTGTAAACTGGCTTTAATGGAACTTTGCTTCACAAGGATTCCCAAATATTTTTAAAGCCTTAAGCCCAGCCATGGGTTTGTGCCATCAAACACCTTTACAAGTTAGATAAATTCCTCTTCAATGAAGGCCCAAGATAACCTGTGACTCCTGATCCTGTTCTGAAAGTGTTATTATTTATTTACCACAAGTCAGAAACCCTGTATAGGAACTGTGTAGACAAGGTATAAGGCTAGTTTTCTCAAGGGTCTTTTACTGACTCTATAAGTCAACTTTGGTTCCTTAAAGGAATCTGTTTGTATCTGAAAGCATGTCATTCCAGTCAAAGCTCCAGTTTCTCCAACTCTGTCTTGTTAAAAAAAAAAAAAAAAAATTGTATGGTATTTATACAAATAACTATATTGCCATAAGTTAAGACTACTCATGAATAGTTCCACATTCTGAAGAAATGTGGTAGAGAGAAATATACTCCAACTTTTGTTTATAGGAGTATATTTTACTTAATTGTTAAAAGCTGCATGTAGCTTAGAAGAAATGTTTTCTTGGCTTTGAGAAACAAAGAATTAGCAACATTTCAAGCAAAAGGTCATACAAGAATTATTTTAGTCTTCTGTGAGTTCAGTCCACATAGTTAACTCCTGTTGTGCTTGATATTTATAAACGTTTCAGATCTACATGAGAGTCCTGAAAGTTTTTTCTTTCTTTTTTCTAATGTCACAATCATCAGAGTTATCAGAAACTGCATTTAAGCCTATGGCTGATTATAAATCTACCTTTTAAAGAGGATTGAAACAAAACAGCAATTATCTGTGCATGAGAGAAAGTCTTAGGACAGCCAAAGACACAATAGGCAGGAAAATGTGTTAGCTCTGTGGCACACAATAATTTAACATAAAAATTATAATTACTATTGATAACATATAGTAAGTCATATAAGAATTATAGGACTTTTGCATAATTTTGGAACACGAACCAATAACACATTTATACAAACAAAACCCAAAGAAAGCCAGATTTTACCTTTGCATTAGTGTACTATTGATGTCAAACCCAGTTAGTAATAAAACCTTGTAGACAAATCTAGCTAGTCTTAATCAATTTGACCATAAGGTAAGATTTTCATAAACCTTTTATTGTCCTTTACAATTTTCTATTAAAGAGTAGAACAATGCTCTAAGAAAACTGTGTTGTGCTTTTATCCCAATGTTCAATTTATAGATAAACTGAATGACACCCCTTTAATTTTAGCCAATATTTTCATATACAGCATTTTTAACAACATTAATATTTCACAAACCTTCCACAACTTGTTTAAACTTTCAACTTTGTCCTGTGTAACTTAAAATAATCCTTTAATCTCTTAAAGTAGGCCAAAAAAAAAAATCCACATTCCCAAGCCTTCTTGTGATTTTTTGACAAAAGTACATTCCACTTTCCTTATATGTCTTGGATGTAAAACTGTTTTTTCTGTAGTCTCAAGTACATGTTACACTGTTAACTCAGCAACTTATATTTTGGTGAAAAACTTGGTAAGTAAGCAATTATCTTTATGTACTAAGTTTGAAGCCTAGGATATTAGACAGAAGTGCAGTTAAGGTTTGACTCTTACCAGCATAGCTAGGGGGCATGGATAACTCTGTATGTCCCTAGGCCTAATCTATATTTTTATGGCTTTAAAGCAGGCAAGTTGTACAATTAAGAGTCATAGTAGTTGTGTATGACTTTAAGGCATTTAATAGAACTAATAATTTTTAATATGGTATAACATTTCTTTGATTAATTCCCATAAACATAAATAAATTTCATTTATTACATTTTCGCTAGGGCATATCAAGTAAGTGTGAGATATTTCTAAAACCATGAGATAAGACTGTCCGGGTTTAAGTTATTGGTTAAGGATTCACATAGCTGTTTGGGAGAAATAGGGCTGTTAGAGAAAATGATGAATTCAGAGATTGGGCAAATATTAAGCAGGGACCTATTTTGGAAAGTATGGTTTTGCTCCAAATGAGTGTGAATCTTTCCTTTAGGAGAGAGGAGGTGCCATTTTCCCCTATTACCCAACAGGATTTGGAGGAGTGTTGCTTAGAGAAGAAGATTAGCACAGAGTAGATAGCTCTTGAACCCAAAAGGCAGATTTATAATTTTACTTGCCACCTACAGAGTCGCCCTCATCTCTCTCTAGTTGATGATGATGTCTGATCTGAAAACTAATTGAGCAAAGAGCCCCTTCAGCTCAAGGACATAGGGGATTAAGATTCTATCCAGAGACCCTTTGGCCCTCAGGACAGTCGAGTTTCTAGTGGCCAAGCTTGTGGTAGAGGGGACAAGATATGTGAGGCTTTTCCACATTTATCCTACTGTGGCGGTTTGCATTCCAGTGGCCTGGCTTCTGGCAGCAGTGGCAGTGACCTGAGGAGCGTCCATAAGACAACCTGGAGGAGGCCGGAGAGCTTGCACAGTAGCCAATAGTTGGGCCTGCCTCTTCTCCTTGCATGATTCCTTTTCCTTAGCCTTGTCCTCCTTGTCCTGATAGCAGTTATAAAAGAATGAGGAGGCTAATTTGAGGATTTCCTGCATAAGGGCACTAGGTTTTAAGGCTGAGGTTTTTTGTTTGTTTGTTTATACTTTGAGTTCTATGGTATATGTGCACAACGTGCAGGTTTGTTACATATGTATACATGTGCCATGTTGGTGGGCTGCACCCATTAACTCGTCATTTACATTAAGTGTATCTCCTAATGCTATCCCTCCCCTTTCCGTCCACCCCACAACAGGCCCCCATGTATGATGTTCCCCACCCTATGTCCAAGCGTTCTCATTGTTCGGTTCCCACCTGTGAGTAGGAACATGCGGTGTTTGGTTTTCTGTCCTTGCGATCGTTTGCTCAGAATGATGGTTTCCAGCTTCATCCATGTCCCTACAAAGGACATGAACTCATCCTTTTTTATGGCTACATGGTTTTTAAGGCTGAATATTGCAATTTTCTCCCAGTTCATTTCTGGGCCAAACAGTATTCCAAAGCAGGCAAGTTGTACAATTAAGAGTCATAGTAGTTGTGTATGACTTTAAGGCATTTAATAGACCTAATAATTTTTAACATGGTATAACATTTCTTTTTTGTTTTAAGGTTTGGAGATATCAAACTTTTCCCTTAAGGCTGCATCTGAGGAGTGTGTCCTGTGTTATGGAGACACAATTACCTATCTGCAAAAAAAAAGAACAGAGAAGAATAAAAAGGAAAAAAGAAAAGAAGGTGTCACCTCTTACTTTCCTACTATTATCCTGAACAAGGCATTCCCTTATTCATCCTCCATTCATCCTTAGAGTTCCAGCATGAACTGGTCTTATCATGTATCCTTAACCTTGGTCTCATCTTGTCACAATTACCCATTTGAGAATGGAGGAGATCCTGGAATCAACAGGGATCTGCTTGTTTATCCTTGGGGTGTCTGGAATGAACTGGTCTTACTGGGTACCCCTAACCTTCCCTTTGTGTCTGTTGTAATGGTAATTTGTTAACCTAGAACAAATCTTCAGCTCTGTCCTGTGGTCTTCTGAACCTGCAGTCTTGGGCTGTCCCATATCCTTGTCTCCACGACATTATAGTGACTCTCACTGGGAGCATTCTAGCAACAAAATGATTACTTCTCTTCTCACATTCCAATTTCCCATGTTCTTTAAGATGGAAAGCCTATTTCTCAGCTAACTGCTGCAAGGGAGCAGGAATTCCCTCCCTTCCAATACGACCTTGAAGGTCTTGATGCATATTGAGAAGGGTATGGAAGTAATTACAGAAATGGAGGCTACAGGAGGAAGCAGGAGGAAGTGAGAGAAATACACAAGGAAAGCCTTTATATGCTCACAAAAACAGCAGCCCTTGGATTCAAGAAGGCAATGTTTATTAGACCTCTTGACATAAAGGAAAAACTTTTGGAGGATGTTGGGGCATGGATAAGGGCTCACAAATGGCAAAGGCAGAATTTCCTCTCCTCACAAAGTAGTATTCATTCAAATTAAATAAAATAAAGGAGATGGGGTTGTTAAAGGACCACAGGGTGAGGTCCTATGCAGGCAAAAAAATTGATTCAAAATCCACTGGAAAACATGACCTGGGGCATAACGGGAATGGAAAGCACACGTTAAGTCATAAAGAGCTGGCAGAGCCAAGAAAAGACAGGTTGCCTCCTAATCAGAGGTCCTGCAAGTGTGCAAGGCCATTTCAGAATACACACAGAGAAAACAGGAGAATAGATTTTGTGGGTTTTTGGAAAAGAGTCTACTTTAGTTAAAAAAGCAGAGGAAACTCCAGACGTTGCACAGTCTCTGGCTTTAGCCCTACCACTCTCATGACCCTTTTGTCCAAAATGACCATTGGCATCTCAAGTCTACTCGGTGCAGACTCCAATATCCTTCCCACTCCTGTGAGCCACCAGTAAGGGTGAACTGAGAGATCGGCCGGGAAAAGCAGAGCCACTTGGCCAAGGCGAATCATTCTGGGGGTTGTTTAGTAAGCAGGAAAGTGAAAGGTTGAAAAAAACACATACAGGGGTTGAATGCTACCAGCCAAAGAAGGCAAGGTGTAGCTGTATCTTACAACCAGGAAACGTATCTGAGTCATGTGGAACCAAAATATGTTCAAAGCAGCAAATGTGAATGCATCTCCCGCAACCTCAGTTCTTGCCTCCTTAATAGAAAGAATTCAACCAAGAGGCATAAGGCAGAAGGAGAAACCAAGGCAACATTTAAAGCAGGTGTGGAAGTTTATTAAAAAGCTTTATAGGCCGGGTATGGTGGCTCATGCCTGCAATCCCAGCACTTTGGAAGGCCGAGGTGGGCGGATCACCTGAAGTCAAGAGGTCAAGACCATCCTGGCCAACATGGTGAAACCCCGTTTCTAGTAAAAATACAAAAATTAACTGGGCATGGTGGCATGAACCTGTAGTCCCAGCTACTCAGGAGACTGAAGCAGGAATCGCTTGAACCCAGGAGGCGGAGGTTGCAGTGAGTGGAGATCACGCCATTGCACTCCAGCCTGGCGACAGATTACAGGCATGTGCTACCACACCCGGCTAATTTTGTATTTTCAGTAGAGACGGGGTTTCTCCTTGTTGGTGAGGCTGGTCCGAACTCCCGACCTCAGGTGATCCCCCCGCCTTGGCCTCCCAAAGCGCTAGGATTACAGGCATGAGCCATCGCGCCTGGCCTCAGGTATTTTCTATCTATGGGGAGACTAGCTTTCCGTGGTCTTGGCTGTGACCAATTATTACTTTATTGAGACAATTAAACAACCACTTGACCATAACTTGACAGTTGCCTGGCATTTCTGAGGGCAAGGGCCTCTCCTGCTCTGTTTATGCCTGGCTACCTACCGTAACATTTCAACAGAAAATAGTATATTTGTCACACAGGCAGGTAAGACAAAGGGTCATGGAGTTATGATAAAATGAATAATATGTGACATATAGTAATAAAGAATAAGAGATTAGAAGAAGAGAGAGTAAAAATGAGACAGGAAGTGGGTGGGAATGGTACAAGAAAAAAAAGAGTAAAAAAAAAAACTGTAGTTCAAAGGGTCTAATAAGCTTTCTAGAAAATATAGCGTATGGGATAGTTGACAAAAGGCACTTGGCAGATGGAAGTAAGATATTAATAAGAAGTGATAGAAGAGGCTAATGTTTTGTAGTCAAATGGAGGATCTCAGGTTTTAAAAATGTGACTCTCAGCAGAGATATGAGTACAAAGAAGGAAACCAAAAAGAGAACCAGTAAGAGATGGTGAAGCAGCTGGGCACAGTGACTCCTGCCTGCAATCCCAGCACTTTGTGAGTGTGAGGCATGTAGATCACTTGAGGTTAGGAATTCAAGGCCAGCCTGGCCAATATGTTGAAACCCCATCTTTACTGAAAATACAAATATTAGCTGGGCATGGTGGTGGGTGCCTGTCATCTCAGCTACTTGGGAGACTGAGGCAGGAGAATATCTTGAACCCAGGAGGCAGAGGTTGCAGTTAGCCGAGATTGTACCACGGTACTCCAACCTAAGTGACAAAGCAAGACTCTCTTTAAAAAAAAAAAAAAAAAAAAAAGATATGTTGAAGTACTCAAGTAATGACAACAGGAAAACAGTTGCCACTCTCAGTCTGATAGTGCAAAGAGAAGAGATAATGTTATTAGCGTCCCAAAAGAGTTGTAATCCTTGAAATGCATGCACTAGGCAGAGGCTATATTCCTGCAGGATGTAGCATAATCCAAAAAGCGAAGCCTGGAAGACACAGAAGATAGCTTTACCTATTTTCTTCTACTATCCAAACTCCTCCGGTTATCTCTCAGTGGTAGAGACCAATCTGCAGTCAAAATACAGTCAAAAACGGTAAAGATAGACTAATTGACTGGGTTAGCCTTACGGGTTAGCGAGCAAAGTTCTTATCTGGATAGGTTATGGTTAGTCTTAGGCCAATTTGTTGATAATATAAGTGCAGTTTGACTATTTTTTGCTCCCATTTGAAGGTCTCTCTCTTTCTCCTTTGAACCTTGGGTATTCATTATAATTATCCTAGTCTCATTCTAATCTGTTTATCCCCTCAAAGTTCCTTAACATAAGTGGGCTTGCAATTTTCTGATGAAACCAGTCTTAATGGAAGACAACAATGAGAATAAACTCTCTTGGGGACAAAAGCAATATAAAAGAGGAAATTTTAGAGCAAATACATCTATTACGATAGGATGTATTGGAGCAGGGTGAAGGTATACTAGAAAATAATACCTTTCTATGTTCCTTGATATTGTGCTGCCTCTCTTAAGCCCATGACTAACGACAGAATTAGCATTGTCATTCAAATCCATCTCTTCAATACTGAATGCTCTGGTATAACATCCACTCTGAATATTTAAAAGCTCTGCTCTACCCTACTGTGATGGCTTTGGCTTTCACAAGTAGGTTTTAATTGTTTGGGGAGGTAAAAGGATCTAACTGCCATTCCATTATTTAGCATTTTTACTGTTCACAGATATGTTCTTACTTTTACAGCCTCCCTGTTGATTTTCATGATTAATGGATGTGTCTCTCTCTCTGGCAACTTTTGAATAAGTCTTAGCCTGAATGGTTATAAATGTAGGTAGCTCTTTCAACCTCCTTTATCTACCAACAAGGCTGGTACAGGTAAAATAGTACGAGGCCTGTGCGATGTTTCTATAATTATGAAATGAAAAATAATACCAATTTTTGAGATTATTATGTGTCTTAATGTTGGAATGCAGACTAGAAATACATAAATGATAACACAACGGTATGACTGTCATTTATCATCATATAATACTAGAAATCATAAACCTTTTTAGCTAATAAAAAACAAAAAGAATGGCCTGGTTAGGTTCTCTGTCAATAATAATTTTTAAAAGGTCAGTTCAGCACATGAGTGCAGGTTAGCTCAGGATCAATAAAGATATTATTTAATATTTCTAAAAAAATCGTGTTATTGATTTACCTATCTATACATTTTTAAATACTTCCTGTTAGATGCCTAGCTCTTATAAGTTCTGAAACCAGGAAAGCAGAATTCACATAAATGTGACATCTGAAAAAATTATATGTGAACTGAGTACCTCGTATAAAGATAAAAGGACTCATAATACTTGATCTGTCTTTAAAATAACCACCACAATAATGGAAAACAAACACGTGAAGACATAATACCAATAGTATGAGAATTGCTATTTAAAAAAAAAAAAAAGTATGCTGCCTAAAAAGGAAATTAAAGAGGAAATATAATCACAGCTAGCTTATTGAAGTGAGGGAATGGGAAAGTGTTTCATCATTAAATACTTCACTGAAATAAACTATTTATGGTAATGTAGAATATCATAGTAATGTGAATTATTGGCAAAAGAGTTAAATATATTTACGGTTTTAGCCAAAAAACAAACAACAAAAAAGGTAGGGATGTAAGTAAAGCTTTTAAATTCCTAGCTGCTTCTCATTTGGTAGATGCCACTAGTTGTTAATGTAAATTTATTTGTGATTAATTGTAACTGTCAATAAGAAATTTTGTAGAACTGAGTACTGGAGAAAAATATAAGAACACATGAAGAAAGCCACACAAGAAGCCTGGCATGAAACAGGCAGACATCCAAGGAAGTTACTCTAAGGAGCCACAAAAAACAAAATCCCATCTTTAATAAAAAGATTTGGAGATTGAATCTGTTTCAAAGATTCCCTGATTAACTGTCTGGAAACATGAAGTGTCAAATTAAGCATTAAGTTCAGCTCATGCATATTGCTTTCCATGTCTTAGAAAGGGAAAGGACTTTAGAAGAACCAATCTGTAATATAGAAGATAGGAAAAATGACCCTTAATAGAAACAAGGAAATGTTAAGAAAAGTAAACCATAGGCCGGGCACGGTGGCTCAAGCCTGTAATCCCAGTACTTTGGGAGGCCGAGACGGGCGGATCACGAGGTCAGGAGATTGAGACCATCCTGGCTAACACGGTGAAACCCCATCTCTACTAAAAAAATACAAAAAACTAGCCGGGCGTGGTGGCGGCGCCTGTAGTCCCAGCTACTTGGGAGGCTGAGGCAGGAGACTGGCGTGAATCCGGGAGGCGGAGCTTGCAGTGAGCTGAGATCCGGCCACTGCACTCCAGTCTGGGCGACAGAGCGAGACTCCGTCTCAAAAAAAAAAAAAAAAAAAAAAAAGAAAAGTAAACCATAACTGAACAATGCTGAAAAGTTTAAAGAGAATTAAAACATAAATGACTTTAGATAGGAACAAAAAATTATGATAAATAGAAAAAAAAATCTGCTATACTGGATATATAACATTAATGTGGCTCTTCATTCATATAATTTTCTAAGAGTTTTGGAAAAGTGCACCCTGTGACTTTCATAAACTGTTGGTAGAAATGTAAAACGGTAAAATCTCTTGGAAAATGTTCTTCAGCTTCCTAAAAAATTAAATATAGCCCGATCATCTGACACAATCCTTCTACTCCTTGGTATTTATGAAAGAGAAAAAGTAAATATATGTCCTTTTAAGGACTTATACACAAATGTTCAGCTTTGTTTGCAATAGCCAAAACTTTATTTGTAAAAGCTAAAAGAAGTGAAAAAAAAAAAAAAAAAAAAGGAAATGGTGCAAATGTTTATCACCACATAATGAATAACCAGTTTATACATTGTTTATCAAATGGACATCCAAGTGATGATTATCCAACTGATAACCATGATATCTAAATTATCCAAATAACATCCAAATGTTTACCAATGGATAAATGATTATGGTATATCAATACAATGGGACACTATTTATCAATTGAAAGGAATAAAGTATTGATGCATGTAATGAGATGGATGAAGCACAGAATAATTATGCTGTATAAAATAAGCCAGACCAAAATAGAAGAGTACACACCATATCAATCCATTCTATAGGTCTCAAGAAAGTAAATAGTAATATGCTGTTACTGAAAACAGGTCAATTGTGTTTTGGAGACGTGGAGTAAAAAATAGTATGAGGGAGGAATTACCAGGGTCACTGGTAAAATTTTGGAGGTGATAGATATATACTTTCTCATGATTGCAGTGATGGTTTCTATTGTGTATTCATATGTGAACTTTGTCAAATCATATACTTTAAATACATGTTAAATATGTGTGGTTTATTGAATATCAATTATTTATTCATAATACTGTTTAAAAAAATAATTGTGAGAGTCTTCATTCCTGAAGGGATCCTGAGACTTTTGAAGAAGCTACAGCATCCCATTCTTTTAAGTAAAATGATGTCAGTCACAAAATAATATGATTACTTTGTTAAGTAATCTCCTTTACTGAAGGACTAACTTTTGCTGGCTAACAACTTTCTATTGGGGTATTTCACATTCATTAAATTATTCATTCATGTATTCTTTCATTCATTATCTTATCAACATATCTCTCTACGTCTGGCTCTCTCTAAGACCCTTCAAACTCAAGTTCTCTTAAATTGAACAAGTTATCATTTTCCCATGTCCTCTTCTTCACTTTAATTTTAGGTAATTGCATCATTACTTAACCATTTGCAATAATGTTTTTTTTTCAGCAAACATTAGTGAAGGGATTCAGTATAATTCAAATACTGAATTAAAAAGATAACTAAGATTTAGTCCATGCTCTGAAGGATATTAAACTAATGTAGTAGAAGATTTAATATGTAAACAAAATGTAGTAATATAATCTGTTGGTTTTACAGGCTATGATATGGACTAATCTTTTCTGTCAAAAGTAATTTTTACAAGCTTTAAAGAAATATAATATTGTAAAAACAATTTGAAGAGTGACTACGAATTTTTTTTTTTTTTTTTTTTTTTTTTTTAGACAAGAGGGAGGGAATGTTATCTCGGTAAACAATATCAGAAACAAAAGCATAGTATAAGATGTTGTTGTGTTTGGACAAAGATGAATACTCGTGGTTGTTCTTTAAGGAGATAATGTGAAAAACTGCTTTCAGATTAAGTTGCCAGTTCTTAAAAAGTCATAAAACCATATAGAAACATTTTCTGAATAGACTACTAGAAGGAGGGAGGCCTTGAATGTACCGTTGTTTGAAGAGTTGATGGGACTAGTATCTTTCAGGCCGATTCTCTGCGTCCTCAGAAAATACACGGTGATATTCACACCACACGTGAAGAATCTGTCTCAGCCTTTTCACCTTCCTAAGACATCAGAGTTCTTCCTGCAGATCATGTCAGGGACATTCTGACATCGTGTAGTAGACAGATGTTCTACCTAGATTCCCCTTCAAAGAAGGAATTGCTGCCTATTTAAAGTGTGGTCAGTAGAAAACCTCCGGTTGTCAGCTTCTTCGAGATCTTCCTTTGTGGCAGCGAACAGCTTTACCCAAGGTATGTTTTGCCTGAGGCAGCCAACATTCTTCAGCTAACTGAGGCGGGATTATAAAGCTGTAGCTATTTTGGTCTAATGCTGGAAAAGTTAGAATGGAAATCCCTGCTTCTGAGCTCTCCATCAATAACTTGACTGACGATATTTAGGGTAGCATTGTATTTCAGCTCTTCCCTCTATACAATTTGGGTTCCTCCTCCTATTTTTTCAAAGAGATTGATCATTAACAAATGCATTGCACCTCAAATTTCATTTCAGCTTCTGTTTCCAGAGAACTCAATCTGCAAATCATCTCAACGTCATTGAATATTTGACATTGTCAAGGCTAGGTTTCAGTCAACCAACCAAATAAGTAGCAGAATTACTCCTGATGTTTAAACTAATATATTCAGTCAAGAAACAAAAGTGTCTCCATTTAGTATATTGCCCCAGTCTATCAATATGTTTTGACTTTCTTGATTTAATTATCTTGTATCCCTATTCCTTGCATATATTTTTCAGTTTTGTTGCCTTTATAAATTAGCAAATCTTGCCCATATTTTGAAATATAAACTAATCTTCTGGGTCTGATTTTTATCTTATCTCTGAAGCATGCTAAAATATGATTATTATCATAAGTCTTGAACAGTAAGCTGTGGTGGACTTGTGTCTTGAGGAGAAATGACATCTCAGTGCAAGACAACAGCCTACAGTTATGAAGTAAGATAAAATTAGTTTCCTCACCCACTGGTGGAGATGCTGCTTCCACAGGTAAAATAATCTAAAGGAAATTTTAATATTTAAACATTTCAATTACTATCAAGTGTCAAAATTCATCCCTTCTCCTTCTACTACCACATAAGTGACAATTCCATAGAAGTGACTTTAAAAAGTAAGAATTCAACTTGTATAATTATTTTTCAACCAGCATAATTTAATTTGGGGTGTAATTTTCATTGTAGTCTCCTCAGTCGTTATAAGATGTAAGTGATTTATTTTAGGACCACAATAGTACCCCTCTAATTCTCTAACTGTGATTAGTAAGAAAACTTTAAGGCACTGAACTTTTATGTTTATTTCTATAAGCCTCTTGGAATAATCAGAAGCCAGCTTCCCACCCTCAGTTCTTAATATCAGTATTCATACAATAATGGCCAACAACTGCCTGATCTTAGATAGTATAACCTATGTATTAGTCCATTCTCATACTGCTGTGAAGAAATACTTGAAACTGGGATAATTTATAAAAGAAAGAGGTTTAATTGACTCACAGTTCTGCATGGCTGGGGAAGCCTCAAGAAATTTAGAATCATGGCAGAAGGGGAAGCAATCACACCCTTATTCATATGGCGTCAGGAGAAAGAAATGCATAGCAAAGTGGGGGAAGTGCCTTATAAAATCATTGAATCTTGTGAGAACTCACTATCACAAGAATAGCATGGGGGACTAACCCCATGATTTATTCACCTCCCACAGCATCTGTCCCTCAACACATTATGGGCATTACAATACAAATTACAATTCAAGATGTGATTTGGGTGGGGACACAGCCAAACCATATCAACCTAAAAGACTGAGAAGTGTTAATTTAAGTAATTTTGATACCACCACATGCTAAAAATTATCTTTTTCTCTTAACTGTATTCATCATCAAAACTAATTTCAGAAATCTGTATTTAAGGATATGATTCCTGGGACTATTCCTGGAACCACTTACAGGCTATGAAAGAAAATATAAAAAACCCAGAAGCACTGTTTGGTATTGCACCAGAGATAATCAAATATAGGAACTAATGTGTATAGCTTTTAAAATGCTACTATTCCATATGCTGGGGAACCTAAGGGAAGATATGCTGTCACAACACCTATGTTCTTAGAGCGTGTGGCTGAACAACTGTCACTTGATCTCTGAAGGCCTGAAAAGGGGTCTTCTGAGGCTCCTGCTTCATAGTAAGTGTTTGGACCTCTTGTGTAGATGTATTTGTGTGTGTGTGTGTGTGTGTGTGTGTGTGGTGTGTTGGGGGTGTGGTCACTGTGCAGCTGGTGCTGACATCTCTGACACAGTGCAGATATCAGGTTCTAGGAGTGCTGGCAGACACTGGGTTGGACCCTAACTGCCGTTTGCTGCCAGAAGGATGCAGGCAAAGTTGGAAAACAGGAAGAAAATTATTTTTTACTTCCTCCCTCTTTGCTGTCTCCCTCAAGGCCCCCTCCCCGCACCCCCCGTCCCCCGCCGCTCGCTCCATTGATACAAAGGAGAAGAAAACCATCTGGTAAGAGACTTTGGGAAATGAAATTTAGAGTATAGTCTTTCAGGCCCAGTGTTACTAAGAAGCATACAGAAGCGTGAGCTGGGAATTCAGAAAGAATGAATAAATATCTTGCTCCATCATTCTCAGAAACTAAGATTTTTTTTTTGAAAAACGGATTAAAGTAAACACAAAAATACATAAACATACAGCAGATTGATGACCATGCTATCCACAGCGTAATAAAAATTGAAAATGCATCACAAAAACTAAAGCTTAGTCAAAATACCATAAGAAACAAGAAAGTTGGAGTTTAGTTATTTTTGAATGATATTATTTTTCGTTTATTTTGTGTTAAAGAAAATGGGCAGCTAAAGAAGATAATTGAGTAAGAACATAATTTATTGCCATTACTGCTCAAATAGGTTTGCTTTTTGTTTGTTTATGTAGGTAATTTTATCAATCTTTTCTTTTACGAGTTTTGAGTTTTGACTTACAGTGAGAATGGCCTTTCTCATTCCAAAATATAAAGAAATTCAATCAAGCTTTCTTCAAGTACTTTTTCTAGTGCCATTATTTTTTGCATTTAAATAGTTGATCTATTTGGATCTCATGGCATATGGTGCAAAACACAGACTTATGGGAACTGCTAAATAATGGCATCGATTATGGTGCATCTACAATTCTGGGCACAGTAATGTGTGATTGCACTTAGGAAAAAAGTTATCAGTTTATTGTTCTAACTGGCTCAGTCATTAGGTTTTACTTTGACAGGGTCCTCATGCCATACATAAATGGAACTGTCATTTTTAATAATGTTTTATCCAGTTGGTCCATGAATTCTCCTTTGTGTAACAAAAAGATAGAACCTGAGATCAAGAGCTGGATTCAACACAGGCAGATTTAGCCCTGAGCTCACTTGTGGCACTGTCTCTTTTTACAACCTTAAAACTGGTGTTGCATCATTTTGAGTAGAAAATAGAATCCTCATCATGCTTTTACATTATGCATGTAGCAAACATTTGTTAGCAAGCCTCCTTATAATTAATTCGATTTTCCTCCCTAGGGAAATATTGCTTCAAAACATTTACAGTATGATTAATTGAATTTTATAAATTTGATTAATACTTCAACTTTGGAGCTTTTCACGTATGTTGTTAAAATAAATTCTACTTGAGTTTTAATAATTTCACAACTATTCCTTTTTAGCCCTGTTATTTGCTTTGGACTGTAAAATTCAATAAGAAGAAAATTCATGATCAATAGAGCTGGGCGGTGTTGGGCCTTTTAGTCTGGAAATGAATAACATGCCTGTGTAGAGATGACAATGATTTAAGGCTGTGAGAGCAGGTCTTTATTTACTTGCTATTGAAATCAGACACAGCATTTGGTCTGATGCAGTAAATATTTTATAATTTTATTGGAAACTATAACATCCTTGCACTCACAAAAGCCAGTTTTCTATACAGTGTTACATGACATCTTCACAGTGATGATAAATTAGATTCAACCTCCAAAATATCCAAACTTAGCCATTTATAAGGAAAATGGATACTGAAGCAATCTTACTTCTCATAACAACAATCTTCACGATTCTGGTCTGCTGCCAGATTAATTCTTTTTGGAATATATTAAGTTTGTTTGCAAGAAAAGGGAAAATGACTCAGTCGTATTTGTTGCATGTTCCCTATGTTTCAAACACTGTATTGCTCTGTGCTACGCATTTTAAATTTGCTATTTGGTAAAATTCCCACAATAATCCATGAGGTTGATGGTGCTACCTCCATGTTGCTTTTGCAGATACAGATTCAGAAAAGGAAATATTCCTAGTTTGTACAATTAGTCTGTGGCTTTCAACTGAGATCACATTACTATTCTACCAAAAAGAAAAATATTAGTAAAAACACCAAGACATTCTTTCCATAGGCACGCATTATATCAGCATATATATATTTATAAAAATATATATATATTATATACATACATATTTGAAACATATGTGCATACACATACATATATTCAGTGGAGATTGCATGCAAGAAGTTTATATGCATTTAAACTTCAAGTTATGCATCTTCAATGATTCAAAAGGAAAACACATAATATTGTTTTTAATCAATACAGACAGAAGAAACTTGCATTTTACTGAATTTTCCAAATCTTTCATATGTATGAGTTCTACCAAGATGATGATGATGATTATTATTATTGTTGTTGTTGTTGTTGAGACAGAGTCTTGCTTTGTCGCCCAGACTGGAGCGCAGTGGCCGGATCTCAGCTCACTGCAAGCTCCGCCTCCCGGGTTCACGCCATTCTCCTGCCTCAGCCTCCCGAGTAGCTGGGACTACAGACGCCCGCCACCTCGCCCGGCTAGGTTTTTGTATTTTTTAGTAGAGACGGGGTTTCACCGTGTTAGCCAGGATGGTCTCGATCTCCTGACCTTGTGATCCGCCCGTCTCGGCCTCCCAAAGTGCTGGGATTACAGGCTTGAGCCACCGCGCCCGGCCAAGATTATTTTTTAATAAGCAGATACTTTGTGTTACCTTCCTATGATAGTAGGAAAGGTAATAAATTATCATACAGTGACTCAAACCAACAGAAATTTACTCTCTCAGAGTTTTGGAGGTCAGAAGTCAGAAATCAGTACCACTGCATTGAAATCGAGATGTTGGCAACTAACCAACTCTGGAGGCTCCTTCTCCCTCCGTCCCCTCCCCTCCCGTCCCCTCCCCTTCTGTCGCCTTCCCTCCCCTCCCCTCCCTCCCCTCACCTCCCCTCCTTCCCGTCCTCTCCCCTCCCTCCCCTCCCTCCCTTCCCCTCCCCTCCCCTTCCCTCACCTCCCCTCCACTCTTTTCCCTTCCCTTCCCTCCCCTCCCCTCCCTTCCCTTCCTTTCTTTCCTTCTTTTTTTCTTTCATCAGTTCGTTTTTTCTTACCTTTCGTGGTCAATAGCATTCCCAGGCTTGCATCCACATCACCTTTGTCCCTATCTTTATCACCTTATCGTTTGCATTGTGTGTGTGTACTCTCCCTGCCTCCTTGTCATAAAGGTACATGTGATGGTATTTTGGGCACATCCAAATAATCCAGAATAATCTCTCCACCTAAAGATCCTGAAAAGAATGTTATCTGCAAAGAACCCCTTTTCAAATAAGGGAATGTTTATATGTTCCAGGGATTAGAATATGATATATTTTGGGGCCATTTTCAGCCAACTACATACTAGATATTTCCATATTCCTTTGCTTATTCCTTTGCTATTGGTTTTAGTGAAAAAGTAAAAGTTATTCTTTAAATTTGCACTGTGGGTTTTATTCAATAAAGGTCTTCATATATTTATTTGCTTCAATATTTCTTTCATAATTTCCCACAATATGCTTTAAGTTAGGAAATTCAAAAACAACAGAATATTGTTATTTGTTGGGAAATGACACAAGACAGCAGATTCAGAAGTGATAACTATGCCAGTTTCAGCTGAAGCAAACATGCAGAATTGTTAAAACTGTTGAACAAAATTTCATTCGACTGTAAGCACTCCCAACATCAAGATAAAATGCTGAACCACCCACACACTCTCCTTCCATACCCTGTTTAAAGCTGGTTGTTACATGGTTACAATTTCTATTTCTAGCAAAATGGTCTGACATTTTCTCTTGCCTTGCTTCAGTTTTACCTTTGTTTACTGACAGCACCCGATTTAATGTGAAATATTTAATTCATATGTTTGAAATCAGATTGAAACTATCCCTGGCCACGTTGGTGGACATTTGACTTTTCTGTAAATCAAAAACGATTCTATATATAAAGTATTCTGGGAAAAGCATTAAGGAAAAGTAATGTTGATTGAAGACAGGCAAGAGAGAGACAACGCATGTGTAAGTGATTTCATTGAAAAAGAGAAGCAATAAAAGGGAAAAGAAAAAAAGACAAAATTTTAGAAAAATAGGGATAAAAGTAACTTGAATCTACAGATTTAACAAGTACAAGATATTGCATGAAAAGTTAACACAAAATATTTTTTTAAAAAGTCAAGTCGATATCCTACTGGAGATAACTTTTAAAGACAAATAAATTATTTTCATTCATCATCTAGATGAAAATATCAAGTCATCTGTAGGGGTAAACGAAAACAGACTGTCTTTCCACACCTCCTTCACTATAGTGGGAAAGTACATAAAACTTTTTCATGAAAATCAAGCATAACTCCAAAATTCTATATTCAGGCAAGCTGATACTCAAGTAAGTTTTCAACATGGAAGCCATTTATAATATGAAATATTAACTGAAAGTGTGTAATGTGTTTGTCCCTTTGAAGAAATTATCAGAGGATGCTTCTGTTAACTAGGAGACTAGTAGAAAAACCACAGAAAAATAATTATATTGAGCAATATATCCATTTATTTGTATGGTGTAAGTTATAATAAATGTTACCATTAATTATACTATTATTTACTGCAATATGTAATACTGCGAAATGTAATACTAGGAAAGCTGACAATGTAGAAAAGGTATATTATACAGAAATGAAGAGAAGAGAAGAGTAGAGAAGAGAAGAGAAGAGAAGAGAAGAGAAGAGAAGAGAAGAGAGGAGGGAATGAAAATACGGGGAGAAAAAGTAGGGAATGGAGAAAACAGATTTCTTCATGGTTCAAAGTGCGAAATAGGCATTGATGATATAAATTATTAAGAATATTATACAAAATCATAATTGTGAAGGTAGCCACTAGAAAGTAAATACAATTATTTCTTAAAAGAACATATTCCAAAAAAAGCAATCTAAATGCAGACTAAGTTTTAAAAAACAAAAGGAAGAAAATTTCAGACCTATGTGTACAGTTTGCTACTCTTTATGCTAAATAACTCTACACGAATATAATTACATATGCACAGATTGAAAGGCCACACAATTAAGGAGTAACAACAATTGCCCTGGAGGGGAGATGAACTGGATGGAGAAAAAAGTGGAGGAGAAACTGTTTATAATTCAGTTTATTTGTATCTTTTTAAAAATTTACAATGTGTATATACATATATATCTGGTTAAAATCGAAAAAGTCTATAGTAGAAATTAACAAGTAAGCAAAGGAGGTATATGTGAAATGGGTATTTGTGGAAATAATTGAAATAATTTGTTTTGTTTCACACAATACTCTACAAACAGCTCTGGATCTTCACCTATATGTGGATGATTATATAAAAAGTGGGAATGGTGTAATTATTTACTTTAAAAATTTCAAAATACCTAGAGTATTGAATAGATATCATTAGTTTTTAACTAATAAATATCTCCTCTAACCATATTAAGAATTATTTTATTCTCAATAGGTCTGTGCTCTGGTATTTTTAAGTTGAGATTAAAGAAAGAAAATATATAGTAAGAAGGAGAAGCAGAAAGTGTGAGGATCAGCTAAGACTTCCAGAGAGCAAATGATTGATAGCAATACAGAGAGCAGCGATGATACTGATACCATGGCCAAAGGGGACAGTCCAGATTAATGAAATACATCCATGCTTGACATTACTATCTCTCTCTCTCTCACTTTCAACTTTTCTGCTGCTCTGTTAAGGAAACTCTGGTTGACAAATATAGTTATAAGTGATTAATGACATCTGTGAGCAGCTGAAAAAATATTTAAATACAGAGGAAATACTAAAGTAATGTATTTATTGAAAATTAGTATTATATTAAGTGATAAAGAGATCAATTTTTACTGTGAAGAATTAGGCAGCAACACTTTAAATCCTAGAACTATATACATCACAATACCCTCTCTCAAAATAACAATGTAAAATCCTCAAAAACTGAATTTTCATAGTATGGCCATCTCTAAAGGAATTCTGCATAAAAAGACTGTCAATTTCATATATCGTAATGTGGCCCAGCATAAAGATCATTGGACCTATAGTTAAGGAGGCTGCATCTCAGTTCCTGGCTTTGTCCTATTTGGTGTAATAAAGATGAATATTGACATTTTGTTGGGATTCTTAGTTCTGACTCCAGTATTTACTATTTGTTGTCCGTTTCAGTCAGTCAGAAGCCACTGTATGTATTTTAAGGTAGAAATTCTAAGAATACGGTATATAAGCAACCACAATAAAGGCTTAGGTAATACAGATTAGAGAAACTGGTACATTGTAAATTTAATTATATTAATATATTTGATCATGGGAAGAAAATTAATAGTAAACACCAAAAGCAGTTAATAAATCAAGAGACCAGCTTGACGTTTTTAAATTCTCCAATTTTGAACACATAGAGAGTCACAAGACAGGCACCATAAAAGCCAGTAGTCCTGGCTCACGGGATGTTTATGTTTCTAGGCTCTTTTTTTCTTTAATTGTCAGTGCTCTTGATATTTAAAAGCATTAGTTATGCAGTAGATTCCTGCTGCTTCTTACATAGATTTTTCTTGACTCATATACATCGTTTAAATTGACCTATTTTGGTTTTAATTTATCCCTAAGATGCCTTAACTCATAAGATATGACCAAAAACCCAAGCGAGATACGACACACACAGTATGCTCTTAAACCCAGGGTGAATGTCCTTATCCCAGTATCCTGGTATCTACTTGGCTCAGTGAGACCAAACTATAAAGTCATTTTAAGAAATGTAAGATTGTAGACTGGGTGCGGTGGCTCACGCCTGTAATCCCAGCACTTTGGGAGGCGGAGGCGAGTGGATCACGAGTCAGGAGATCCAGACGATCCTGGCTAACATGGTGAAACCCTGTCTCTGCTTAAAAAAAAAATACAAAAAAAAATTAGCTGGACGTGGTGGTGGTGCCTGTAGTCCCAGCTACTGGGAGACTGAGGCAGGAGAATGGCGTGAACCTGGGAGGCAGAGCTTGCAGTGAGCTGAGATTGAGCCACTGCGCTCCAGCCTGGACCACAGAGTAAGACTCTGTCTCAAAAAAAAAAAAAAAAAGAAACGTAAGATTGTTATGGTTTCTCTTTTGATAGTTTATTAATTTTTACAATAGTAAGTGTAAAAATTAACTTTTATATGAATTTACAAAAGAAATACTAATTGAAAAGGCAAAAATTATCTATTCTCTGCTTTTATAATAACATAATGCAGTATAAAAATAATAGGAAAACATCTTTAGATAGTAAATTTATAGCACTTGCTTTTATGTGAAAAGAGATTAATTCAAATTATCATCTAAAAATGGGCATTAATTTGCACAAATATTCTTTGGAATGTCTATAAGTTATACATGACATCTAGATTAAACTAATGATGATTTGTCACATTGAAATGTTTCTTCAAAGTATAAGAAAGAAATTATCATTAAATTAACATCTTATTAGACCATTAGACCAAAACATATACTAGTAAATCAACAACCAATCTTTACCAAATAAGCACACAAACACACACTAAGACTTATCATCTATCTATTCATCAAACCCAGTACAATATTTTGACAAATTAAACGCTCTAGTTTGTCCTCAAAGACTTTTTTTTTGAGACGGAGTCTCACTCTGTTGCCCAGGCTCAAGTGCAGTGGCTCTATCTCGGCTCATTGCAAGCTCTGCCTCCCGGCTTCACGCTATTCTTCTGCCTCAGTCTCCCAAGTAGCTGGGACTATAGGTGCCCTCCACCACGCCCGGCTAATTTTTTTTGTATTTTTAGTAGAGTCAGGGTTTCACCATGTTAGCCAGGATGGTCTGGATCTGACCTTGTGATCCACCCACCTTGGCCTCCCAAAGTGCTGTTATTACAGGTGTCAGCCACCACGCCCGGCCTCAAAGACTTTCTTAAAAAAGGAATTGCTGCAGAGCTACTCTGGTAGATAATAGACATTACACAGTGCTTGTAGAGCTGGGATAATCACAAGAATAAATGCGGCCTATTTTCCATTTTTATCATACACCATCTGATATTAGAGAGGTTGAAATTACAGACTCAACGTAATGAAGTTTCTTTACAATAGGAGAATGACATAGATATCCTGAGAACTCATTCATTCTTATTTAATACTCAATTCAAGGAAAATACAATTAAGTTTTCCTTTGAAATATGACTTAGAATAGAGAATGCTCTAACCACTGTCTGCTACTCCATGTCAATGTATATGAAAATATCCTGCTTTAGATGGATTAAGTGTGTGCCAGAATGTTTTTGTACACTTGGATAAGAATATAAATAAAGTGTCATTTTAAAAATTCTTTAATTTGAATAATGCTGTCTCTAACATTGCAGATGGTTTCAGGAATATCAAAGTAAATGCAAAACCATAGTTATATCAATTAATTGACTATCAGGTCCACTTGCCCACCGAGAATGTTCATAAAGTACCTAACTCCAATGTTAGTAAGGTTTTAATTAGGTAGGAGAAAACTAAGCTATATTTATAGATTTGACTTTGTCCTACCAAGAACAAGAATTGGCTAGGCTATCTTGAAGTCTAAAATATTTTTTAGCTCTTGGTGCAGGGAATTTCTCTAGGTAATCTAAATCAGAACAGGGGCTGTTGCTGTAGGTAGAGGGTCAGGAGTTGACTGGCAGTGGCCATGGAGGAACACGTTTATAGTCTACTACTAAGTGAATAAAAAGAGAACAAATAACACTAAAGTTTAATCTCATTTGTGCATTAATCATATTGATAGAGGTTATGCTGGAAGGACACACCAAATTTATACTAGCAGTTATCGCTCTATCATGGAATTGAGGTGATTAATATTTGAAGTTTTTCTCAATTATTTTCTAATGTTTCCGTTATGTGTATAATTTGGTAATGTCCTAAAGGGGTAAAAGGAAAAAATCTGGATGAATTTCAACATGGTCAACGTTTTTCTTTTATGTTTGTGATATTAAGCCATTACTTTAAAATACCCACAGACTTTGACAGAGTATAAAACATGATTAGATTTCCAGCAGCAGCTCATGTGGCTGAGAATAACACAAGAGGCATAATTGACCTTCAGACTAGAACTGAATGCCAGAAGAAATGTTCATCAAAGAAGAAATTCTATAAAGAAAAATCAGGACCAGTAGCCAAAGAAAATTTTAGCTACCCAAATATTCCAGTCTGGTTTCATTCCAGAGGCCTAACTATATAATACCTTGAAGTAAATCTGTATCATTGGTCTTCTACCATATAATTAAAGCTTTATGGACAGTGTCATTGCTTTTAAATTATTTAGATAGATACAAGACATAGTCCTTAGCTTTTGATAGTCTCCCTTTTTGTGCACTTATGTCATTTTTTACTAGATTCTGCCAATATAAACCTCTATCCTTTGCCAGTGTGATCAGTAATCTAGTGGCCAACAGAATAGAAGTGGAACCATGTGGTGCCTGCATCTGTCTTAAATAATAAGAGGTATATATTAACAATGACTGACTTTGAGCTGCCAGTTGAGCTTACATGTTGAGAAGAAGTTGAATAGAAAGCTAATTGATTGCATTAGTTACTCTTAATTACATTTGTCGAGTTAACTACAAGAATTTCCTGCTAATAGGGGGAAATAAATACAACAAAAACAAAATAAGGGAGTCCAGAAATGTTGAGACTTTCAAGTTTGGCAGAAGTAACTGCTTCTCATCGTAGTCAAGAAATAAAAAGCATCAAACAGAGAAGACCTTTGAGCAACAAAGGCCAAATAGACTCACTGCTGCAGCAAGGATCAAGTCAAGGGCACCCCTGCTGCACACGTTCTTAAGAGTTCTGACTTGATTTAGGTGTCTTAGATCAAAGACTCAGTTCAGGTTTGACTCCCAGTAAATTCTCTCTAATGGACAAAATAACTCAGAAAACACAAGTAAAAAGTAGGTGTCTCCAGAGAAACTTGACATGTTTAAAATACAAATAATTAAGACAAGAGAGCAAAGCAGACAGAGTCAA
This sequence comes from Theropithecus gelada, assembly GCF_003255815.1. Classification (NCBI taxonomy): domain Eukaryota; kingdom Metazoa; phylum Chordata; class Mammalia; order Primates; family Cercopithecidae; genus Theropithecus; species Theropithecus gelada. Next base: position 33,373,915 of record NC_037672.1, read on the forward strand.
AAAAGCAAAGAAGCAAATCTAAGAAGTGTGCATAGAAATGAAATGTGGATGAAGCGATCAGTACTTGTGGCTGATTGAATCATATTGATAGGAAGCCTACTATATTTTAAAGATACAACTATGGCTTAGACTGAAAAAAAAAATCTGTGAATGTTTAAGACAAGAATATACAGAAGTACCAGAAATACCAAGACCAGGAATAAGACAACTCTATTTTTCAACATCCCCAATCTTCTAAGGGTGGGAAGCAAGTTAAGAAAAAACTGCTAGGTTTCCAAAAAGGTTATGATTTCCTTTGGGCCTTTACCTGGGAATTGGTAGAAAAATGGAGGGAAAAGAGTTACCCAGAGAACGGAAAGAAGAATCACGGAGAAAAATGGACTGAACATCTCCTCACACTAGCTATCCATGTGGATTTCAGAATTGACACACAGATCTGTCTGTATTTTTTCTTTCTTTCTGTCTAATCTTTGCTGAGATTAGACAGTTCCCTGGGTATGTTGCATAATTTCTATTTAATTTATGAATGTTTGCATCAAGAAAAACCACATAGGTATTTAGGATGAAGAGGCTAATATAAACAATATTCTGATTGAGACATCAAGAAACGCAACATGTATCTTGGACGACATCATGCATGATGCCAGGAGCAGGTGGGGATTCCACGATGCCTCCACTGGAAAGAGCTACTTGCCTTTTGTTATATGGAGTAAAGTGAGAACCAAGTATTTGGTGAAAAGAGATGTGGAGTGTTAAAGCCGTTATTCTGTTCACCATTCAGTAGTCCCAAATCTGGGAATAAGAGGAATTATATTTCCAGATCCACTTGTAATTTAGTGGGACCAAGTTACTAGTTCTGTTCAATAAGCCATGGGCAGAAAGAAAGGTCAGGTGTCAACTCCAAAAGTCATTTTTTAATTGCCAAGTCAGTGATTTTTAGATATATATATATTTTTTCTTTCTGGCATAATGGAAAGAATTCAGCATAGTTCTAAAGGTTTAAGTCATTAGTTAGCTAATTAAGCAAAGTAAACTGCATAAAAATTTCTATTTGCCTCCAAATGTGTGAGAACTCAAGACGTTATTGGTTTGTGTCACTCAGGTTTTTTTTTTTTTTTTTTTTTTTTTTTTTTTTTTCATACTCCTTTCACTAATAAGCTTATGGTGGCATTATGGTTCACTTTACATACAAAGAAACAAAGGTTATCCCTAAATTGGCCAGGCGTGGTGGCTCACGCTTTAATCCCAGCACTTTGGGAGACTGAGGCTGGCAGATCACGAGGTCAGGCGATCGAGACCATCCTGGCCAACATGCTGAAACCCCGTGTCTACTAAAAATACAAAAAAAAAAAATTAGCCGGGCACGGTGGTGGGCACCTGTAGTCCCAGCTACTTGAGAGGCTGAGGCAAGAGAATCGCTTGAACCCGGGAGGCAGAGGTTGCAGTGAGCTGAGATGGGGTCACTGAACTCCAGCCTGGCGAGACTCTGTCTGTGTAGGGGATGGGGAAGAGGATCCCTAAATTGCCTCAGGTCTTTTAGACATCTAGTTATCATTTGAACTCTTGTTTACCTCTAAAATGCTCTTTTTTTTTTTTTTTTTTTTTAATGCTTTTAACTTATTTTACCTTGGGGGATATCTAATCCTCTCAAATACTTTAAATACAACAGTAACTATAGCACACATCTATTGTATTCATTCTGAAGGCCCTTCCTCTCCCCCATTCTTGTTATAAAAACTGCTATTGGCCACATATGTTTTATCTATGAGTAGACTTCTAGTCAAAGCATGGAAAGTCATGCTTTCTATCCCTGCACCGCTATAGTCCAGAGGTACAATTTTGGAACAATCAATGTCTTCTCCACAACTTTTTTTTTTTTTTTTAATTAAAATGGTTAACAAATCATTCTTCAGAGGCAAGAGGAGCTATTTGAAGTCAAACTTCCCTCTTGTTGCGAAATTCTGACTTTCATGACTCAAAGGAAGGCACTGAGAAAACAAAACCAGACAGAAGAAATGACGAAAACATTCTTTTGGTTCTCAAGCCTTTGTTCCTAGTTCTTCTTGAGGAACAGTCTGCCTTTCCTGTGACTTGAAATCATAATTGAATTTTTTTAATTTATAGATTCTACTTTCCTAAGGCAGTTCCAGTTTTGATCCTGTTACTAATATGAAAGAATTATAAAATTGTATGTACAAAAGCTCATGTTATTGCATTTCAATTATGCTTTGGTTTCTAGTTTTTTTTTTTTTTTTTTCCTTTAACTGTTGTGTGTTCAGGTACTTAATCAGCAAATTTCATTTTTTTGTCAATCCCTACTAAATTTAAAATAGAATACTCTGACTACTCAGAGAAGAGAATCTACTGAAATGTTTGAAAATACAATTGATCTTTAAGTGTTCACATGACAAAGAAAAAAGGAGATTGGGTAAGTTAACAAAATCATGAATTAGTTCTTACTATGGAAAGGTCCAGTGGTAAGATGTCTAACATTTTTTGTTGGAATATTTAATTAAAATCAAATAGGGCTCAAAGATCTACTTTTGAAAATACATTTTTATTGAAACAGAAATCATTAAACTTGAATTTGCCTTTATACAATTGTCATGGTTGAAACTGCCTTTGCAAAAATGTATCAGTGAGAAAATTATGGCAATGGGAAAGATCTGATCTAGCCAACCTCTCTCTCTTCCCTTTAGCTTCAATGCTATTTTAATTATTCCTAGGCTTAGGCCAAGATAACTTTGGAAGACATTTAGGTTACAGTTTAAATGATAATAGCTGTTCCCTAAAAAGCCACAACCTTTGTAAAGCTAATGAGAGACCACCAGGCTAGGGGGAGGGGAGTACCCTGAATTCTGTTATGTACAGTAGGCATAAAGGATTGCCAGTCATTGTTCTGGAGGTCCTGCAGATAGTATCACTATCGTACATTGGCTTATAAAGGAATCTTTTCATAGTTGTTGACATGTCTGACACCTATAGCTCTAGGATCCATTGGAACCAATGGCTCATCTGGTCCCACCCAGAAATGATTCTGCACACAAGAGGACCATTTCTCATACCCCTTTGATTGCACTCCAACAAATCAGCAGCAAGCACCCATTTCCTAGCCATCCCCACCCCTTCCCCAAACTGACTTTGAGAAACCCCTAGCCTACCAGCTTCGATGAAATTGATTTGACTAATGATGCTGTCTCCCAGGTGACATGGCTAGCCTTGCATCAGTTAAACACTGTCTTTAACGCAATGCCATAGTCTTTATTTGTGCAGCAGTCGGGAAGAACCCCAAGGGTGGTTATATGTTCAACAATGAGGAACAAGTAAAATTAAAACAAACAAAAAAAACCCTTTTGGTATTTGTAATTATATTTCAATTTGAGAATAGAATATATGGATTTTCTCATAAGAAAATACACTTACTACACTTTGCACTGCCTTTGAGTTGTAGACTGTAAAATACAACAAATTCCATATAGATTTAACCTGAGATTGTATGGATAAAATGCCTTGTTTCTAGCTGACTAGGAGTATATTGCTTAAAAAAATTTTTTTTAAATAACCTGAGCCTGGTAAATTTGAATTCACTTCATTTATTTTCTCCCTTACTCATCCTGTGTGGTGAAATGAAACCATTCAAAAGACACTTTGATGACTTGAACCAAATCTAGAATCTCTATTTTATTTGCTAGAAAGAGTATTTCTGCTTCAAATGTAATGGTTCCTCAGCTATTCTCCCATTACGATTTAGTTACTATAATTTTGGAAAGAATAATTGCGAATTTATTGTGTGTATGTATAGTAGAGCAATAAGCCTATGTAATAAACATTTTAGCCCGGTGTGGTGGCTCACGCCTGTAATCCCAGAACTTTGGGAGGCCGAGGCAGGCAGATCACGAGGTCAGGAAATCGAGACCATCCTGCCTAACACGGTGAAACCATATCTCTACTAAAAATACAAAAATTAGCTGGGTGTGGTGGCGGGCGCCTGTAGTCCCAGCTACTCGGAAGGTTGAGGCAGGGGAATGGCGTGAACCCGGGAGGCGGAGCTTGCAGTGAGACGAGATTGCGCCAGTGCACTCCAGCCTGGGCGACAGAGAGAGACTCCGTCTCAAAACATAAATAAAATAAAGTAAAAATAAACATTTTATCCCTTAATTTGAAAGTTTAAACTCAGACTGGATGTTACTTTGACCAAGCCCAACTGTTCATTGTGCTTGACTAGTAGTATTTCTCTGGAGATATATTTATCCATTAAATATTCATTATTTCCTTGGTTTTTATTATAATCCAATATTGGCCTTTTATTATGAGACTTAGAATATATATCTATATCCATACACACAGACATATATAGCTTATATAAGATATGTATGATATAAATGACTTAGCATCATCTTTTATTGAAGAATTTCCATTAATTTTGAAATGTTACTTTTTAAAAATAAATGTTGTATGTATTTGAGGTCTTGGAATACATAGATATTAAAATGGCTATTATAATGAAGCAGATTAATATGTCTATCATCTCAGATGTGATAGATGACAAGAGCTAAAATCTACTTATTTAACAAAAATGACCTAATAAAATACAGTTTTGTTAACTTTATTCCTCCTGTTGTACATTAGAGTTCTAGACTTGTTCATCCTGTACATCTGCTATTTTTCATTCTTGGACCTATGTTTCTTCATCCTCTTCCCCATAATGACCACTGTTTCATTAATGTCATATTCTTGAATATATAATCACCACTATACGTTTTAATAGCAAAAACATGAATGAAACGCACATAATAACAAAAGAGATCATTCTAAAAACTGGATTGTAGGGTGGATACTCTAAAAATGTATTATAAGGTCATATTCAGAGAACACGTATTGAAATCGTCAAATAATCATATACACTAACAGTGGATAAAGCACACTTAGAAAGAGTGATAATATATCAATCCTTCACACATCCCAGAAACCTGCCCTGAGTATTATTGGAGGTCTTGAAGATGAAGAAATGATGTAAGGATAATCAAATGTATGTCAGATTTCAAGGAATACAAACATGAAAATGTGATTAGAGATTGTAAGTTGCGTAAGTAATTTGAAAAGTCAGTCTAATCATACTGTCCTAGTAAATAATCACTGAATAGAGGGTTGCATTCACACCTTTCTTAAATGGACAAGTTATTAGCTGTAATTGGCACAGTGTAAGCTTCAATAAACCTTTAACTACTTGTGAAATACCTTCTTATCCCTTCCTACAAATCCTTTTATTAACTCATGGCTATAATGAATCAAGGAGCTAATTATTAGTGGCTGTGTGGCAACTGGGATGCCACTGGTGTTAGAGGAACATAGAGTGCAAAGACTTCTTGGTAATAAAGAAATACATCTTTTTATCTGTTCTGGCACCGAAGAAGAGGACAATCAACTCAGGATTGCTTCTGATAATACTGACCTTGCAGCTTGCCTTCTGTGGATTTAGAGTATGGGTGGCAATTTAGAACACAATTCCTTTACTAAAAATATAGAGAAAATAAGGGCATGAAAAGCAAATGTCTTATTATCACATAGTTAGTCACAACAGATTCAGAAATAGAAATTGTTGTTCCTGAATCCGGCATCGGAGGTCTTTCTAATACATTTTGCTACCTTGACAGACCCTTGCATATTGATCCTCCTATGCAATAGAAAGTCATTCAATATTTGTTGATTCAATATGTGATGTTTGAATACCACTGTGTGTCTCTTAAGTCTCCTTTTTTCTTTTTCAATTTACTTCAGAAAACAGTAAAGATACAATCAGGAAAATACATAGTTTTTAGAATTCTAGTTTATCAAAATTCTTGACTGTAAATGTTTAAATGCTCTACACACTCACACACACTCACACAACACACATGCTCACATGCATATTTATATATAAATATGTAAACATGTAGAAAGACTAAATAGATGGATATTAGATACATAGATGGAATACGATCGTTTAAGTTGGTGCAAAAGTAATTGTGGTTTTCCCATTAAAAGTATGCCAGAAACCACAATCACTTTTGCACCAACCTAGTATTTTGACTGATAATACTCTTTATTCATATACTTTTATGTATTAACTTATTCATTTGATATGAATATTTAATATGTTCCTACATTCTGTTAGTTAAGAGGTAGTGATAATTATTATGTACCCTACCTATAACTTATAATAAATGTATAATTAATAAATGACACTTATTTTAAGTCTTTGACCACTTATTGATGACAATTTACCAGGCACACACACATGCACACAGACACACACACTCACAGTGCAGTCATTGTTAGATAGAGGTATGTATCCAGTACTAGAATACTGAACTATTTGGAATGAGGTGCATAAAAGGGAAAAACTATACTGGTAAACAGAAGTATTATACATAATATTTAATAGTAATTCTGTTTCTATTTGTAGACTTTTTTTAGAACTCTTTTAAAGTATAACCATTTAAATAGAGCAATAGGATCACTTCTTTTCAGAGCTACAATTGCTGGAAAAGAAATGGAAGTACATCATGCCAGTAGGGTATTTCCTTTTAGAACAGAAAGTTTAAAAAGATAAGCATAGACTCTTGATCTCCTCTCCCAAATAAAGTAATGATGAGATAATTTGGGAATATTTGAACATGGGGTTAGAGGAAAGACGCTGAAGAGTTGGAGTTTGCTAACTGCACCACCATGCAGCAGCAGCGATGCTGCTAGGGTGCCCACAGGGATAATTATCACCTGGGAGGGAGCAGTATTTCCGGAAATGATGTTCATCATCAGATAAAGGGGAGGGCCCATCACAAGCATTCTATGCCAAGCTAAAAAGCTTTTTTTTTTTTTTCCCCCCCCAGAAGGAGTGGTTATGAATTAAGACCCACTGCTGTTCAAATAATTAGGATTTGTGGTGTTTAAGAATTACCTCCATTAGAGAAGTAAAATGGTATTAATAGTGTGGCTGCAAGCTGTGAAATACAGAAACATTACTTCCTAAGACAGCTGTTCAACTGCTGTTAGAATATGCAAACTTCCCTAGAAAAAGATTTTTTTTCTAGTCAATCAGTGTGTGGATAGCAATCAACAAGAATGAAAAGAAATAATAGCTCCATAGAAATGAGAGTCTTTTGAGCTATTGAAACAATTATGATACAATCTACATGACTAAGGGAACAGAGAATCATTTGGGTATCAAGACTTCAAAAAAGTTGGAATGAAGAGATCAACCCACAAAGGTGTATTAATTGAATGATAAAGAAAACAGCAATTCACAAGGTAAGTTCACCTGTGAAGAAAAGTCTTCTGATTCATTGCAGAAACAGCAAGTTTTAACATAATTCTTATAGGAATAAATATGTGTATAAATGAAAATAAGTTTTGTTAATTCAGCCGTCAAAACATCAACTGAGCCTTCCATGAAAAGCTTGTAGCTTACTAAACAAATATGATATATAAATCTTAAAATTAATAATTATACTTGGTTATTTGCCTATGATGACAAACTGAGACATTACCATAGAAAAAATACCAAGAGAATCTAAATTTCAAACTTTAGTTAAACTACTTACCTTAACCATTTTCCAACTTTTCAAGATATACAACACAATCCACATATAATTTTTTAGGAAGGCTCTCAGTGACTGCAGTATTTTGTTAAGAGAGGAACAATATCAACTGTATTAGAAGATTAAAAGGATACATTTCAATATGTTAAATTTCAAATATGTATAAAATTATTATAAAACAGAATTTTTTTGCAAAAGACTTCAGTAAATGATACAGTTGAACTTTTTTATTGTGAGTAATCTATAAATGCATATATATATATAAATTCCTTGGAAAGAAATTCCAAATGCAAAATTTAAATACACACACAAACACACCCATGCCTATATGTATTTAAATTTCATGTATGTATGTATGTATGTATTTTATATATATATATATATATATATATATATGAAGACACGTGAGGACACATCTGAGTTCATGTGTATATACACACACACACACACACACACACACACACACACACACGGATAGTGGACAAAGGGAAACAAGTCTATGAAAAGCTAGAAATTTCACAAAGGCTAAAGGGAAATTATAATAATAAAGAGAAGGTGAGCCTAAACACCTTAGAAAAGGCAAGGGAAATGAGGAAAAAGGCACAGTAGGACCTCAAACATTTGAACAAAAGGTTGTGGACGAATAGGCTAGATAGGTTATGGTGTGCTCTGGAGAGAATATGGAGAGCTGCCGTAAGTAAGGCATATTTTAAAGACAGCCCAGGCCCTGGTTGGCTTTTTGATGTTGCACTTGGGTAACAGCAAGTATGGAAACTGCTTCCAAAATTTTACACCAAATAGTGCAACAGAGAGTGAACTTAAATGTCTGAAGATGTGAGTGGACTGATGTCTCAACAATGCAAAATCTGTGCTATGTTTCCTTAAGCACTTTTTTTTTTTTTTTTTTTTTTTTTTTTTAAGACAGAGTCTTGCTTTGTGGCCCAGGCTGAAGTGCAGTGGAGGAATCTCAACTCCCTGAAACATCCACCTCCTGTATTCAAGCGATTCTCCTGTCTCAGTCTCCCAAGTAGCTGGCATTACAGGTGCACACTACTACACCCGGCTAATTTTTGTCCTTTTAGTAGAGGTTGTGTTTTGCCCTGTTGGCCAGGCTGGTCTTGAACACCTGACCTCAGATGATCCACCAGCTTTGGCCTCCCAAAGTGCTGGGACTACAGATGTGAGCCACTGTGCCTGGCCCCTTATGCAATTTGAAGACTCAGTTTCTTCATTGGAAAATAACAACTTTGAAGTACATGGCTAAGGAACTGGCGTGCTTACAGGTACGCATTTTCATTTCTGTTACTATAAAAAACTGGTATGCTTGAAGGCACAAATTTTCATTTCTATTTTTGGTACATAATATAATATTTTTCTCTCAAAGCCTGACCTAATCTATTAGTTTTCCTGACTATGTGTACATTTTAGACAGTACATAGCTGTCTAAAATAAAGCAGTCTACAAGTTCAGAAATATTTTTAGTCACCTTCAGAGAATGTCACCAATAAAATAACACATGAGATTGGATATCTGCAGTGTTACTTGTGAATAAATGAATGTTTATGAAGCAAGGGCACTTCACAAGTATCTTAAAAATTAGGGTGCATTCTCAGCAAGATTTCACTTGAAGGTACTACAGTAAATCAACTCTAAACTATACTTGGGTATCGACGTATGCCTGAAAGAGTCTTTTTTTTTTTTTTTAATACTATGATCATATTTTACATAAAAATAAAGAATAAAATAAAATATAAAAATAACATTTGCCATTATTTATTATATTTTCTTTGATTCTAAGTCACATTTATTTGACAGCTTTTTTTTTTTTTTTTTCTTTATGTATTCGTTTCTAAAGAATGTTCCTTTTCAGGCTACGGCTACTTAAGTTCTCATTTCCACAGTCTTTATAATACATTTCTCAAACGTAATTCCTTTCTGTGTCCTGATTCTCCCACTTTATGTAGTGAATTGCATTTAGTTATTTATTTACTATTTTGATTTTTCAAAAATCTTAGTACGTGGAACAGAAATATTGGATTACAGATACAAATAGACTAGTTAAAATAAAATGTCTCCAATTATAAATGATGAAATCAACATTCTCGTGCATGTTTCAGACTTCCATAAATTTAATAGTGTGAATTCTGCTTCCAGGGTCCTATTTGGACAAAAAAAAAAAAAAAAAAGAGAAAGATAAATTGTTTATGGACCTACAAAATACAACTATAAATAAAGCAACCTAACGAGCCAGCCTATTTCCTCTCATTTTAAATATACAGATATATTCATTTCATTTATTGGAATTTTTTTCTCAGATAGATATCTGGTTTTAAGTTTTGAGTCTTTTTATTTAAGTGTGCACAGTCAACATATATGCAGGGTTACTTACAAGTTGGCTTATACTGGTTGTTACAGCCAATGGCTGTGTTACGTGAGTCAGAGTCTAACCTGATTAGTTGGAGCGACTGGCCCTTCAGGTTGCTAAAGACCGTATTGATTTTCCTCCTTAAGATATTAGGATTTAAATAGAATTTACAAGGGCGTAATTCAGGTGTTGATTTTTAAATTCACTCAAAAATTTTTTTTAAAAATAGCACACATAGTATATGTTTAATAAATAATTATTTTACTAGATATTTGTCTACTTTTAATTTTTAATGTGTGAATATATGTGTTAAAATTATTTGCATGTCTTAATAGTGGAAAATGACTGTGAGATAGCTTTTTATTAATTTTATTTTTTAGAACAATTTCCGTAAGCACCAGCTTAATTGAGAATATATAGACCAAATTTATATTATCAACACCAATTTTGTACATGCCAGGTTATTTCAAGTATGGGTTCGATGTTGTTTGTCTGATTTTATGTACTTGATCACAGAGTTTAGACATGCCCACTCCCTTTATTCTCAACATCAAGCACGTTATATTGTTGTATTTGAAAAATGTTATCTTTTCAGTCATGGTTTTCTGTCTGCGTTTGGAGGAATTATTCCATGCTTCTGGCCTTATGACCTCTTATAAGATTATTAAATTCTACAAAACTACAAAAATCAGCTGTACTTAGAAAAACAATTTTTCTCAACTACACACATTAATCTGTTTCACTGGGGATGTTCATGTTGATCCAAATATGTATAACTAAATCATTCCATGCACATTGTAGAAAAAATTACCCTATCTGTGTGAATGAAATCTCTTAAGGTCAAAGAAAATCGTTTAGAACTTGTCAAAGTACAAAGAGAGAGAAGAAATAATCATAAAGCAAAGATATTTCTTCTCCAGATATATTTTTTGCAAACATCCCTCTGAATGTATTTTTAGTACTTTATCTGAACTCACTTTATGTTAAAGCAAATGTTTCTTTTCAATTAGAAGAGTTGGAAACAATTTTTTTTTTAATAAAAATCCAATATGGAAACTCTTATTATATTTAGGACTTTTCAAACCCTTTGTTTTTCTGTGTTTCACTTTCAAGGAACATTTATACATACATAGAATAATTTCTATATATGTGTAACTGTATATTCTAACCATTTTTGCTTCTTACTATAGATTTTATGCATATTCATGCATTCAATAACAACCCTACTTCATAAAGATATAAATGCTTAATGGAAATTCAAATCACAGCTTCAATTTTCTGTCTTTTTTAAAGACTTCTGATTTTCTATTACTATTTAAAAGGTTACATTAACTTTAAATTTGCATTCCATAATACATCTGCAATGCTGATATTTAGCATTATAAAATCACAGAAAATATAATAGGTAAGTAATTATTTAAGTGAGAAAGGTTAATAAAAATATTGATGAAAAGAACAGCAATAACTTCAAAGTTTAACAAGAAGCTCTATGAAGAAATGATACACTTCACTAAGAATCATTCAAACTTGTTAACTGAAAATCTGTTACTAGATCTAGTTATTTGCTGTAGCAACTGATAAAATCCCTCTATAACAAAAGTAACTACATAAAAATAAATTTTAACTATATTTATCTCTAAGATTTTAAATTCTTCAATGAAGGAGATATCTTTATTTTCTTTCCTTCACCATTTAAACAGGAAACTGAAGATTTCTTCATGTAAGGTGATTCATTAAAATACTAGTGGCTGACTAAATATAAGCTATATTATTTGGTTAAAAGTAGTATTTCCATTAACTCATCTCCCTGTAATTTCTAGAAATTAACACTCTTATATTATACCTTGTATAATATTGTTATATAAATACCTTGTAATTTTGTGTCCTTTTAATCCTACATGTTCCTAAATCTGTAAATATGGTTTATTCCTTTTACTTCTTATTTACAAACTGAATAGTTATTTTCTGAGTCCATATTTTTACCAGTATTACAAAAGCATTAATTGCATTCATCAAACAGCATCATCATTGTTTCTGAACTTGACCTCCAGAGCTGGAAATTTCTTTATTCAAGTGACTGCAAGCCCTCCTTTCACCAAATATTGTCTTATTATCTAACATGGTAGCCATTTTTCCAATCTATGGTAATCTCTTCTCTGGTCACCAACTGGCCACTTTGCCTCATATTTTAGGTCACACATTTAGGTTATGGTAGCACATCAATTCTAGACACAAAATTCTGCATTAGCTAGGTTAATGTAGGATGTACTTCATTGACATTCAACCACAATTCATTTTGATTAAAACAGTTGTTCATTTTCTTTACTCGACATGATTAACATTAGCAAAGGGGTCATACTAATCCTAGGGAGCAAAGGCTGGCATAGATATCATATGTCCAAGATGCCTCTTAACTATCATAATAAGGAGAAAAGAATGTTATATCACACATAACTACAAAAAACTGATACATGCAAATCAACTACGAGCCCAGAAAGAAGAAGTGAATTGATTACAAACAGCTTTATATTCATATCAACATATTAACAGCCAAAAGGTAGGAGCAACCCAAGTGTTCCGTGCTCATCAACAGATGAATGGATACACAAAATGTGGTGTATATATGTGTGTATGTATGTGTATGTGTGTATTACACTTACCTATATGCATCCATATATACATATACACACATGTACAATAGAATATTAGTCACCCCTATAAAGGAAGAAAATTCTGAAACATGTTATAACATGGATTAACTTCAAATCATTGTGCTAAGTAAAATAAGGTAATCAGAAAAAGACAGATATTATATTATTCCACTTATATGAGATAACTAGAGTCGTCCTAAATTCATAGAAACAGAAAGTAGAATGATGGTTGCCAAGGGCTTTTGGAAGAGGCGAGTATAGAAAGCATTAACCAATACAGAGTTTCAGCTGAAATAGATGAAAACATTCTAGAAGGGAATGGTGATAATGATTGTACACCAATGTTAATATACCTAGTGCCACAGAACTGTACATCTTAAGATGGTTAACCATAAACAAAATGGTAAAATTTATGTCATGTATACTTAACCATTTTTCAAAAATGGGAGCAACATATCTTTCTGTATATTTAAGTAATTATTCAAACTGAAGTTATTCAAAAAGACATCTCTGAAATATGTCTCAATTCTTCTCTTCACACTCAGAATTTATGATCAGAATGTATGTACCATGTATTTGTATAGTCTTATTGATTGTATTAGCTATTTTATAAGTTTTGCATTTTGTAAATGATTCTTGAAATGAGCAGGCAAAAAGATGCACATATGTACACACACACATACACACAATGTAATGTCTTAGACAATTCAGGTAGCGAAAGTGGTCTTGATTGATTGATTAGTTTATTATTATATATAGTGACAACATCTTTTGATGAATAGTAGCATATCCATTTTGCAAGTATCAGACTTACAGAATCTTCAACTACTTAATGCAAATTACAGCTTGGAAAACAAACAATAAGAAATATTTTTTCTCCATCTAAACTGAAACTCATGCTCATAATAGAGGAGAAGCAAAACTGCCCTAATACCAAATGGGCATTACAATATAAAACATTTTAAGAATCAAGATCACTGCCATGACTTACTGGCATTTTGTTTTCTTCATTCAGCTCTATAAAATGTCAGTTTATGAAATGGAATTACTAAAAATGAACAATGAAAACCCAACAATCAGAAAACACAAAGTTTGGGGTTATTGAGTGCAGTTCACTAGAGAGAACAGCCCTGAATATTTATCAAAAACAATTGTTTATATTTAGAAAAATATGAAATTTTATTCAGTACACCCTGAGGACGTAGAAAATCTGCCATTGCTTTTAGAAATGTTCGATAAGAAAATAGGTATTTTTAAAAGATCGTAATTTAACATTTTAAGCTTCTCTAATTAGAAAAATTTATTCATCCCCAAAATACAATTTGCTCATACTGGAAATGCGTAGTATGTCATACGTTTTTCCATTTCAGTCTGCATGTTTTAGTTCAATTCATTTAGGTGTAAATTCAAAGTTAAACATATAAACAACTAAAAAACATAACGTTAGTTAAGGCAAAAAATTATAGAATTTTGTAACAGTGTTGTGTTTGAATATAATAAAAAGTTGAAGACCACTTTTAAATGTAACCCACATCGTCACCTGATTCTTGCATATGTCTGGTTTATGCATACTAAACTGGAAAAACGTAACAAACAGACAAGCAAAAATTATGATTGTAGTTGTGTGTTAACTTTTGATTGCTGCTGTAACAAATTACCAAAAAGTTAGTGGCTTAAACCAACACCAATCCATTATCTTACAGTTTTGTAGGTTAGAAGTTTGCCATGGATCAACTAGGTTTAAACCAAAGTGTCAGCAGGATTGCATTTCTTTCTGGAGGCTCAAATAGAGAATCAATTTCACTAGATTTTGCAACTTCTACAGGCTGTCCACATTCCTTGTCTAGTGACCTCCTTCCTACATCTTCAAAACAAGCTATGTTGCACTTCTCTGTAAATTGAGTCAGGAAAGGTCTTCTTTTATGAAATCATGTGATTAGGTAAGGCTCACCCAAATAATCCAGGAGTCTTCCCATCTCAAGACTCTTAACCGTAATCACACTTGCAAAGTCCTTTTTGCCATGTAAGGTAATACATTCACAGTTTCCAGGGATTAGGATATGGCTACCTTTGAAAGCCATTATTCTGCCTACCACCAGTTGTCTCTAAATTATATTTTTATAAAAAATAAATTAGCTCGATAGCTTGAGAATGGCAATTTTGCTCTAATTATATACATTATGTATAGCGTATGCCAGTAGTTTCTTCTTCCAATTCAGTATCTCTTAAGTAAGTAATTGCAACTGGAGAGTATGAACTTTCATGTATTTTCTATCCTTAAACAAACATAAAGAGAGCATAAAACCACCTTAGTGCAAAAGAAGATTCCATGATACATTTATATCAGTGGTTATTATCCTAGTTTTCATGTGAAGATTTCATCCTGATTGATACTTTATATCTTCCTTCTGTAGTTCCTTTTCCCTGTAATTTATGTATGCTACAGTGTTCACAAGGAAAATACATACATTAAAATCAGTTTGTGGTATGAGACTTCTCTATTTGGTGGAAGTCAAATCTGGCTCACATATAATCAAAAATATCAAATAAAATATAGCAACACAAATGTCTATATGTAGGTACTAACAGTATGATCTCCAAAAGTAACATTTCTAAAGCACAGTCTTTGTGATTTATGGTGAATATGTTTGGTTAAATAGCTGAATATCTGTCCCAGGTTCTTTCCAGTTTGCCTTCTTTTTCTTTTTTTTTTTTTTTTTTTAATTTATTTATTATTATTATACTGTAAGTTGTAGGGTACATGTGCATAACGTGCAGGTTTGTTACATA
>NC_037672.1:33389307-33394180 GCF_003255815.1 Theropithecus gelada
AAACAAGAAATGGGGAAAGGATTCCCTATTTAATAAATGGTGCTGGGAAAATTGGCTAGCCATAAGTAGAAAGCTGAAACTGGATCCTTTCCTTACTCCTTATACGAAAATTAATTCAAGATGGATTAGAGACTTAAATGTTAGACCTAATACCATAAAAATCCTAGAGGAAAACCTAGGTAGTACCATTCAGGACATAGGCATGGGCAAAGACTTCATGTCTAAAACACCAAAAGCAACGGCAGCAAAAGCCAAAATTGACAAATGGGATCTCATAAAACTAAAGAGCTTCTGCACAGCAAAAGAAACTACCATCAGAGTGAACAGGCAACCTACAGATTGGGAGAAAATTTTTGCAACCTACTCATCTGCCTTCTTTTTCTTCAAAGGCTGGAAAGTATAGAAACTACTCTTCCTAGACTCTTTTGTACCTAAGGTTTCTAATGAAACTATTTTATTAATTGCAATTTTACTGTTTATATGGCCCTTTCATGTTTAATTGGTTAATGTTATCATATTTTATTTCCTTAAAATAAATATATTTCACATTTATTCTTTGTCATTAGGAAAATGAAAACAAAGTTTATCCATTTTCATTTGAAATGTCAGCTATGTCTCATAGAATGTGAATTTCTATTTTTATCAGATTACATTCAGAAAATAAGACCTGTTTTTAGAGTCTAACACTGAACTATTTCAAGAAAGAAATCACTTAGCTTTTTTTTTTTTTTTCAACACATTATCTTGTGTTATGTTGTGATTTTCTTGTTTTTATTAATCTTACTAAGGAAAATGTATCTGTGAATACATTCCCAAGGATTCATATCAAGAAATTAGGCCTGATTGTTATTTCATTTTTTAATGTATTCATTATTCAATAACTATTCAATCTACAGCACTCTCATGATATCTACCTTTCTACCAGAAACCACACATAAACTCTGCCCTACTTAGGTTGTTTATTGTTTTCTCCACCTGCGTAGACTAGCAGGTCTATTAGAGTAGAGAGTTTTACCCTGTTTTGCTCACTGGCATAACCTTAGATGAGTGCCTGACACTTAGCAGTGGCTCAGTACTATTAGCTGAATAAGTGAATTTATAGAGTGCCTATTGTATGCCACACACTGTTCTGGGCTCTTGAGATGTATCTGTGACAAAATAAATAAATAAATAAACCCTTATGGAGCTTACAAACCATGAGTGGAAGAAGTCAAATAGCTAATAAACTATAGTTATAAAAATTAAGCTATATAGAATAGCAAAAGATGATAAATACTATAAAAAGGAAAGAGCATGACAAGGACAAAGAAAGTCAGAAGCCGTTGGCCAAGAAGAGGAGTGGTGGGGTTGCAGCAGCAGTAGGATTCAATATTGTTGTCATGGTAGGACGTACCAGGAAACATTTGATCAAGTCTTAGAAGTAAATGAATTAACTCTGAGGAAAGAAGAGGGAGAGAAAATCCAAACAAAAGACACAGTCACATTAGGGCAGGGAGATTTCATACAGAACAAATGGTAGAGTAGAAGGAGGAAGGACAGGTAGAAGAAGATGAGATCAGAGTGATGAGGAGAGGGTAAAAATCTTGTGACCCTCAGAAGCCAGAGGGTGGATTTTCCTGTTTTATTTTTAGTAAAACGGACCATTGAGGAATTTTTAACAGAGAAGTGGCACCTTGTTTACATTTAAAGGGATCACTTAAATGGTTGGCATGTTGAGAAGAAATGGTAGGAAGTAGAATGGTGAGTTTTGTAGCACAGAGTATTTACCCTTTCAGTAAAACCAATCAATTCGGACATCCAAGCATAGCTGAGCATTAGCTGCAATGCTTTTTAATGTAGAACTATCAGAAGTATAAATTTTAGAAGCTGACCGCGTAGACTGTTTCTTATAAATCAGAGATGCTGAATTAAGTCTTCTTCAAAAAGAGAGAACGGTTTTCCCTCTCCTTCTTATCTGAGGGGGATACGTTTCAATACCCCTGGTATTGAAATGTTTGAGGAATTTTAACACTTCATTTATCTGTGTATTGATGAAGCCATGAAGGTTACCAAACCATCTAGGTATATACTTTGTTTTTTAGAGCTGACAACCCAGGTGGTTACTAAATGACTAATAAGCAGGTAGGGTACACAGTGTGGATACCATGAACAAGGGAATGGTTTAATTCCCAGTGGAGCCAGGGCAGAGAGCTCAAACTTTCATCACACTACTCAGAACAGTATGAAATTTACAACTTATGAATTGTTTGTTTCTGGAATTTTTCACTTGATATTTTCGAACCGAGATTGACTGCTGGTAATTGAAACTGTGGAAAGCAAAATCACAGATAAGGGGGCTTGTTGTAGATCTTTTAATGTATATTAATTTTTTAAAATTTTCTAATTTATTTAGCATTTAATAAATGTGGCAATTTTTCTTTTCTATTTCTGAGTGCTGTATTTTCAGCTCTAGCATCTAGTATTTAGGCAAACTCCATCATATGTAATTTCCTCAGATTTTCTATACGACTGCTCAGAATCTACTAAAATATATCCTGTAAAACTAATGGAGGTCATCAAAAGCTTATGTTCAATGGGAACAATTGTTCACTTTTTAAAACGGGGTGCCCCAAATTTGAGTACAGTGCTTTCTCATAAAAACACAAGAAAATTAGACTAATTCCTCTTGTAACTAAAAATGAATATAAATCCAATATATGCTTATTGAATATCTACCATATATAAATCTACTTTATATCAATGTAGTATACATGAACTTAAAATGCAATTCATCAAAAATACTGCTTCTATATTATATATTTTATAAAGATATTATTTTATATTTTTACTTACATTTCTGCTCCCTAAAATGCTTTTTCAAAAGTTGCTATAATATGCTAATATATTTATGACATGCTTCAATCATTTCCCTGCCATTAAACAATTTTATTTTTTTCCCACCTCAACCCCTGATGAGGAAAAGGGAGAGCAGACTGCAGATTAGCAATATATAATGTAAAAACAAATCCAAAATCAGTCACTCCCTTGTTCCTTTCCAATGAACACAAAAATAATAATTACTAGAATCTTAATTACAATGTTCTTTTTAGGCCACATAATATACAGATAAATGAAGTGTTAAAATTCCTAAAACATTTAATTGCAAAGATTTTTTTTGGCCCCTATAAATTACAAAAACTGAGCTATTCGATGTATTGCCAGCATCACCTTCTCATGAAAAATATGAGTGAAAATAAAAGGCAAATTTCTTTCTGTGATATCAGTGTATCTTTGCCATTTCTCTAAGGTGCACTGATGCCAACACTAATAAAGAGACGTTAAAGAATAATAAGCTCAGGCTCTCATATTTTGAATGGTGAAAACAATTTGTTTCAGAGATCACATAGGGCAAAAATTGTGTAAATGCACACAAATCACTGCAAAAATTATATTTGTTATCCCTATTCTTATGGAAGACCTGTGCATGTAAGTTTCTAATCTGTTACCAGCATGGGAAAATCAGTATTTGACAAAGGAAATTTGTCCATGACAGCTAAATCTTATTTATTCATTTATTTATCCCTGAATTTAAAAGTAGTATTAAAGTTTTAAGCACTACGCTCTTGAAATTATCTCATTTCTATATATTTTTGAAAGGGTTTTGGCACAGTACGCTAGATTTAGTTGATTTCTAAATAATTTTGGTATTAATATTCTTGCTTACTGACTTAGAAATATAAAACTTTCCTTAAGAATACTTTAGAAAATTGTTTTATTGTTAATCTGATTGGCAAAAAGTATGGTAATATTTTATATTCATGATGATCTAGAGTAACTGCAAATGATTTTAAGGATGAAGACTCTCCATTCTATACCAGTGGTCTAATCTCTGAAACACCCATTAAAGTGCCTTGCATAGAGTGTCTAATAAGCAGATTTACCTGGAAACCTCAATCCTATTTTATTTTATTTTATTTTATTTTTATTTTATTTATTTTTTGAGAAGGAGTTTCTCACTTGTTGCCCTTGCTGGAGTGCAATGACACGATCTCGGCTCACTGCAGCCTCCGCCTCCCAGGTTCAAGACTATCAATCTCTTTCTATGCATCCATCTATATATATAGAAACTTTCACAAATATATGCAGAAGGACATTATTGTGTTTTAAAAATCTTAGTTGAATCATGTAAAGGAAAATGAGCAGATAAATATACGTCCCCAAATTTTATATATGTTTGAATGTGAAAACAAAATTATTTACTTCCATTTACATATGGAATAATTCATATAGAAGTGAATTTTATTACATGTTATAGACAGCTGCTAGACATGGTTTATGGATTCTCCTGGAATCCTAAAATTCAGTGACTGATTGATTTGCCTTTTTTAAAAAATAAATAACTGATTGATTTGCCTTTTTAAAAAACAGACACTACATAATCATTCAGATTTGAATAATCAAAATATAGATAAGCTAAAAGAAGGAAACTACAATCCTTAATAAATCTACCAATTGTTAATGATCTAGACATGTTATGGAAAAAAATATACTGAATCTAAACTACTAAATACAAATTAAATACACATTACCATTAAAATGTGAATTATCGGCTGGGCGCGGTGGCTCAAGCCTGTAATCCCAGCTCTTTGGGAGGCCGAGACGGACAGATCACGAGGTCAGGCGATCGAGACCATCCTGGCTAACACGGTGAAACTCCGTCTCTACTAAAAAAAAATACAAAAAAACTAGCCGGGCGAAGTGGCGGGCACCTGTAGTCCCAGCTATTCCGGAGGCTGACGCAGGAGAATGGCGTAAACCTGGGAGGCGGAGCTTGCAGTGAGCTGAGATCCGGCCACTGCACTCCAGCCTGGGTGACAGAGCGAGACTCCGTCTC
>NC_037672.1:33394275-33426095 GCF_003255815.1 Theropithecus gelada
AAAAAAAAAAAAAAAAAAAAAAAAAAAAAGTGAATTATCTAAATGTTTTTTGACATTTATAACCACTGTTATATTGATATAAACAGTTGATGAAATCTAAGAAAACATTTATATTTGCAAAATTTCTAAAATGTCAAACTTTTATAAATGTAATTGATGGCATTTTATTAATTATTTACATATATAAATAACAAACTTTTATTAATTTCATATATATTTGTTATATATTATATAATTTACTTAGTAGAAATATTACTAGACATTAAATATGTAAATTATATTAAACCAATTGATGAAAAACCCAAGTTAATAAGCTGAAAAAGCTCTCTCTCATCTTTCTTAACCAGGAAAACCTATAGTTTTTATCACTTTTATTTCCTTGAATTTTAAATTTTCTGCTTCTACTTGTACTATCTACTCAATAACAAAAATAATTTGAAAAAAACAACAAAAAATGTCCTATAGCATTTGAAGTCTTATATATTGAATAAACCTTGATCATATCAACATATATTTTTGTTTTGCATTTAAAACAAAGTATTAGTCCTAATCAATTATGACCTATTGTATTGACCATTTCAAAATGCTATAATGAGCTTATTCAATTATTCATCATTAAACAATTCTGATTGCATCATTCATTCATACAGCATGTATTGAATATTTATCATAAAGAAAATAACATTTTTAGGTAATTTTACTTTTTAGAGAAGAATAACAGAGAATAATATGTATTTTTACTTTTAATTATTATTTTAACACAGATGATACATGCACTATATAAATCTTTGAACAATTAATGAGACATTCACCTTTAATATGTGTCTGCTATTAAAAGGTACAAAATGTATTGGTTCAGGTTTTGACACTGAGAAATAGTGTAAATACAATAACACTTGAAGGAAAAGAATGTAGACCTGGTGCTTAGTGATCATTAGGAGAGCTGAAAGGATTGATTCTGACTTGTCCACTCAGTTAGTGTAGAGTTTAATATTTTATAGGAAAATAAATAAAAGTGACATTATTATTTACATGTAAGAATATACTACCATGGACATAAATACTCACATTTAAAGGCTTACTAAGCCACAAGAACGCTATAAAGTTTATTTTGTTTTCTCTTATACCTCACATTTGTGCTGTGACACATATATTATCTGAAGTTGGTACAGATAAAAAGTACAAAATTTGATTAAAATCTCTGTATTATCATTACACAAGAAAGGAAAAAATTGGAACATAAGACAAAAATTATTTTTTTCATACTAGCTACTTTTGAACACTGCTTTGCTCAACAATTTTGAATCCATTAAAATAAATATGAGAATCAAATATTTCAAAGCATAACTATAAAATACTTGTATGTAGAAATTTGTTGATGCCCTCCTCAGGATCCTGTCCATTGTCTTATTTTATTTATTCACTTTACCATATTTTTTCTTCAAGGTAGGTTGAGCTGATGACACACACAAAGACATACACTCATATTCATATACACACACATCCCAAACAAAACACTCAAAAGAGATCTAATTAACCTATTGCCCAAATATTTTCAAATCTAAAATAAGTATATGTTTTTTTTTTTTTTTTTTGTAGAAAATATAGTCAGTTCATTCCCAGTCTTTATTATTTTTGTGTGAGTTATAGCTTGGAAGCATATTTGGCTTATATAATCATTGGCAAAATTTTCACTGAAATGTCTAACATATAAGAAAGTAGAACAGAAAGGCTGGTTATAAAATTTGAGCCAATAAATGGAGGTCAAATCAATATTGATTTCCAAATTGCTTTATCTGCTTTTGCCTGTATAATTAGACACTGTGTCTTGCCATATATTCACGCACATAGAGAATAAGTATAGAATCAATGAACTAGAACTCTTTTTCAGATAAGGTTTCAAGTTGTTTTCTTGCTTCAATTCTGTAAATATATTTTTTCTTCCTAACATAAACAGCAGAGCTAATGTATTGAGGGAGGTCATAAGCTACCATAGTTTAATTTGAGTATTTTTAATTATCAACAGTATCATCTTTGGTAAAACTTTGCTGTTTCTTTTCTTTCCTCTTGTCTTCTTTAAGCATAACTGTTGAATGCCTGCAAATTCTGCTGTGTTCTGTATGTGGACAATGGTGCAAATGTTATTAATTGTAAGAAAATTTTTGATTTAATTGAAATTGATAAACTTTTGCAAAGGGTAGTCTCATAAACAGCATAACTTAAAAAAATGTTTAGTTAAATTGTTCCTTCTCTACTAAGATTTCATCTTCCTTTGCTGTATGGCTGGTTTGTATTTCAACATGTTGTCTAATTTATATACTTGGTTAAGACATGCAGTTAATTAAACTAGCCATTAAGTAGATTGGGAAGTACTAAGGAACAGGGTTTTAATCAGTGTGTTTTCATGACTAAAGATCAGTAGAGGGGAAGTTGGCGTTATAGTTGACCACATATTCCTAAATTTTGATTCAGATTCATTTAGAAGCAACTCAATCATATAATATAAATCTTAAGAGGTTATTAGTGGACTTTTAATATTTTGCTATTCATGAATTCAAAATTCATTCTGAGTTTTCATTTTCTCAATTTAATTAAAAATTTATTTGTAATTAATGTAAAAACCTAGAAACAGAGCTTGAGGAAGTCTTAAATTCTTCGGAGTTCCATTTGCTTCCTGTAAAGTTGTTTCTAAATTAATTTACCTGTTGAGTTCATTTTTATTAAGCATTATACAAACGGCAAGAACAATGCAACTTTTTCTGGCAGTGACTTCAGTGTATGAAGGGCAATATAATTATGTATGAGGTTTCACTTCCGAGAGGTCTCTTCAATTTTGAAAATTATTATCTCTATGTCAACTTTGGAACACTTGAAAAAACAGCAGCTGAACTAGTATCTTTTATCAGAAAACAAAATAAAAAAGTACTTTTGGAATACTACTGGTTAAAATATTACATAATTAATTTATTCTTAAATTTAAATTTATCCTTTTTTTTACATCAGAAAAATTAGGTAACAATTTTGCCCCAATCAGATTTAATAATTTATCTAAAAATAATAAATTTAAAACATTTTTTGAAGGAATAATTTTACTTATTTAATTTTTTTTTTCATGTCCTTGAAGAAAAGGTGGTTTTACTTGGTAATCCTAACTTATTATTTATGCTTCTTGTATTACAAATATATTCCTGTGATATCTCAAAATAATTCCATGCAGTATGAAGTAATTATAAGAGAT
This sequence comes from Theropithecus gelada, assembly GCF_003255815.1. Lineage (NCBI taxonomy): Eukaryota > Metazoa > Chordata > Mammalia > Primates > Cercopithecidae > Theropithecus > Theropithecus gelada. The sequence continues at coordinate 33,397,514 of NC_037672.1, forward strand.
TCAGAAATTAATAATTTCAGTACTAATATTGATATATACTTATGTCATCTCAGGCATTGTGATGAGTTATTTGTATAAATTATTTTATTCATTCCTCTACCACAAATTTATGAAGAATATAATAATATTCAAAGGTTTTATATGAAGAAACGAACATGAAAATGATTAATAGTTCAAGAATAAACCTAATAAGACCATCGATCCCCAACCTTTTTGGCACCAGGGGCCAGTTTCATGAAAGACAAGTTTTCTATGGAAGGTGTTGGGGTAAGGGATGATTTTGGAATGAAACTCTTCAACCTCAGATCATCAGGCATTAGATTCTCACAAGAAGCCCACAAACTAGATACCTCACATGTGCGGTTCACAATAGGGTTCCTACTCCTATGAGAATCTAATGCCACCGCTCATCTCAAAGAAAGAAGAACTCAGGTAGTAATGCTTGCTTGCCTGCCACTCACCTGCCGTGCAGCCTAGATCCTAGCAGGCCACAGGCTGGTACCGGTCCATGGCCTGGGGGTTGGCGACCCTTGTAATACGTGACTGAATCAATATTCTAACATTGCTTTTTTAGACTCTAAAGCCAAATTTTAATCTTAATTTAGAAAATATATGAGACTCAATTTCTACATCTATTAAATAAGGAGTTTGAAACAGTTGATCTTTTAAATCTGATCCCTTTCTCAAAACCTATGATCTAGGACTGAGTGAACTTTAAAGCATATGTATTTTTTCTGTTAGCAGGAATTTTACAGTGTACATAAATATAAAAAATTAGTAAGGAAAGTGATTGCTTTGGTTATTTCATACTTTTTACATGCTACAAGCAATATAGTAAGCCTAAGATGATTTTGTAAGAAAACTGCCCATTAGATTTTATCTTTATAGTGAAGTATATTAATTTTTAGGAATCTGTGGCTCATGTTAAGAAATTTCAGAATATCTGTGTGTGCAGATATGTGTGGGACATATGTAAGAATACTCATAAACAGTACCATTCATTATAATCTCTTTATTAGAATGCTAACTACATCAGAGAGAAGATGCTTAAATAATTTTCCATTGCTTTAACTCAATGAGTTAATAGAGCTAAGTAGAAGATAAACTTATATAATATGGTACTCAATAGATATTTTTGTATTAGTAAATAATAATAAGTAGCCAAAAATGTAAACTACAGAAATGCTTGCTGATTGGTATTTGAATAGTGATGGGTAGATAAATATGTTTTGATAGGTCACTGATAGATAGATAGATAAATGTCTTGATACATGTACATGGTAGATGATAAATATGAGTAAAAATCGAGTGAACCAAACTGTATTAAAAAGTAAATGAAGATTAGATATATAAAATTGAGCAAATTAAAGCAAATTTCAGAAAATGACACATAATATGTTAACACCTTTACAAAGCTTAAAAACAAGAAAAGATTAAAATGCAATTTAGGAATATATGCCTTATTTCATTAGTCCTTTATCATATACTTATTAAGAGTATTTTAATATTCTATCATTACAAGTTATGAAGCTAGTACAAATGGAAATTTAGAGTCTAAAAATACAACTAGATAAAACCATTTTTGAAAATGAAATCAAATGATTTTCACAAATCTTTGATTAGTAGTTAACTTTGAAAGTGAGGGAGAAAGTTTGAAAAAGGGAGCATAGAAAGAGACAATGGTTGGGATGGATTCTAAATCTTAAGATGTACCAATAAATACATATTATTATTGTGCATTATAGCTAGCATACAAGATATTGAGTAGTTTATACATAATTATTACATTATTACATACTACAAACCATTCAGAATGTCTTAACACAATGTCTTAATGTTACATTTTCTTAGTACATTCCTATGCAGTCAATTTTTTATTTACAGTTGAACTCTGCCACCTAATAGGATTTCATTGTTTTGTACAATTCTGTAAATCTCATTGCATTATTAAGTAGTTTTCAAAATATACCAATCTCTAACAATCATTATACTGTAGCCCAAAACTCTTAATTTTATCAGGAGCCTTGCCACAATTAGTATCAAATACTTTTTGCCTTTTAAAAAAAATCGTTATGAAATATACAGATAATAGTAACTATGTATACACATCATTTCTAAAATAATAAATTTAATGCCATATTTATATATAAATGATAAAATTAGTTACAATAAAATAATGTTAATTCTCATGAATGACTAAAATAAAATGTATAATGACAATGAAGTAGTCAAATGATTTATCTATTACGAAAAACTTTACAATTAGGAGAAATTAAGTGGTATTTATTCTAAATATATCAAAAAAGAAAGGGCAGGTTACAGTGGTAGCAACTAGAATAAAACTTGTTTAGAATAAATAATTTCAATGAGACATTTGTATATAGAAGAAAGAAAAGTATAATAAGATGAAAAAAAGAAATACGGAAATCATGCCAAGACAAATTACAAAGGAAATGAAGAAAATGAGAAAATATGCTATTCTTGGATATAGGGCTTATTATAAATGTAATTATTATGATAGAGAGCAGAGCAGTGACAAATTATCACAGAAAACATATTACCTATATTGAAACCTCTCCACATCTGAGAAAAATATTCAGTGTTAGGTCCTTAAAAGGAACTTTAAGTGCAAATCTTAGAATAGGCAAACGTGAGCAGAGAGTGGTCATGAAGAACCATGAATCATGAGGTTATAGAGAGGTTGTAGATATCAGAAAAACATCAGGTGAAAAAGATACAGACAATTCCCTGAAATAATGTAATTTTAACCTGTGATTTTAATAACATAGATTTTTTAATATTGTACTATGTATTTTTTCAAAAACCTATAGAGATTTAGTAGCAACAATTTAGAAACCCTTATTAATGAAATTTAGGGAAATATTTGAATTTTGTAAGGATCACCTTTCTTAATATTATGTGTTAAATGCAGTTATTTTTATCTTTATAATATTTACAATTATATTTATACTATTTCCTGTAACTAAACCAGTGCATTAAACATATTCCAAACAGGCTGAATGTTCATGACATATTAAATAAACAAAATGTGAAAAATATGTTATTTGGCACATTAAAGATATTATATATTTAACCTATTTAAATTCCTCTTCAAAATATTATCCTAAATTATTGGACTCTGTCATGCAGATTCATGTTTTAAAATCTTACTGGTTATCAACTCTTTTTGATCTTGAGTGGGACATTTTGAACTTCCATGCATTCTGGAAAATTCTTCATTATGAAGGACTCTTCTTATTACAGGGTGCCAACTGGCCTGTGTCTACAATTTTTTCAGTACCATTCTCCGATCATTATGACAAAAAAATTCATACGAAGATTTCTACAATTTATTTTAGTGTGTATTAGTGTTTTAGTCAAAAACTGCTGTTCTCAACAATGAATATATGTACACTTAATCTTGTTAAAGAGTCTTGTCTGGACTTTCTTATACAAAGCCAGTATTTAGTCAAATGCTTTCTTTCAGACAGAGCTTTACCTATAAAGTCTTACATTCTATGTTTCCCATTTTGCACACTATTTTATTCTATCCTGTTAATTTGGAAAGCAATATATCTGAAAGATAACAAAGAGTAAAATTGGAAATATTTTTAACAAAAAGAAAGTCTATACAAAATATTAAGATAATTTAAACTTTGTTAAAGTATTTTGGGGAGTCATTCTGTTAATTAACAAAAATAGTAGTGACTAATAACGGTGGAAAGAAGATCAGTGGTCTTCCAAAAACCCCTAAAGAGGTAACCTTCCTAATTCATAATCTTTATGAATATGTTAGGTTACATGCAAAAGGTAATTATGGTTGATTTTAACCCAGTGAGACCAATGATAGATTGCTGATATACAAAGCTGTAAGATAATAAATGCATATTGTTTTAAGTCACTGAGCTTGTGATAATTTGTGACTGAAACAAAACAAATAGATTATTAGTATTTCTAACACCTTTATTAAAGCTAATAAAATGATGACTCTCTCATGGCATCATATCTTTTTCTATGTATACAATTATACCATCTGCAAACAGGGATAGTTTGACTTCTCCTCTTTTCCCTTATTTATTTCTCTTGCATGATAGTTCTGGCTAGGACTTCCAGTACTATGTTGAATAGGAGTAGTGACATAGGGCATGCTTGTCTTATTCCAGTTTTCAAGGGGGATGCTTCCAATTTTACCCATTCAGTATGATGTCAGCTGTGGGTCTGTCATAAACGGCTCTACTTATTTTGAGGTATGTTCCTTCAATGCTTATTTTTAAGAGTTTTTAACATGAAGGATGTTGAAGTTTATTGAAAACCTTTTCTGCATCTATTGAGATAATGAAGTGTTTTATATTTTTAGTTTTCTTTATGTGATGAATCACACTTATTAATTTAGGTGTGTTGAACTGACCTTGAATCCCAGAGATAAAGCCTATTTGACACAGTGGATTTGTTTTTTGATGTACTGATGGATTAAGTTTGGTAGTATTTTGTTGATAATTTTTGCATCTGTGTTCAAGGATATTGGCCTGAAGTTTCCTTTTTCATTTTGTGTCTTCCAGGTTTTGGTATCAGGATGATGCTGGCATCATAGAATGAGTTATAGAAGAATACTTCCTCAACAATTTTTTGAAATACTTTCAGTAGGAATGATACCAGCTATTCTCTATACATCTGGTATAATTTGGCTGTGAATCTACCCAGTTCATGGCTTTTTCTTGTTGGTAACACTTTAATTAGTCATTCAGTTTCAGAATTCATTATTGATACATTCAAGGGTTCAATTTCTTCGTGGTTTAATCTTGAAAGATTGTATATTTCCATGAATTTGTCAGTTTCTTCTTGGTTTTCTATTTTGTGAGCACAGATGTATCTACAGTAGTCTACAAAGGGTATTTTTTTTTATTATTTTTTCTGTGAGTTCAGTGATAATATCCCCTTTGTCATTTCTGATTGTGTTTATTTGGATTGTCTTTTTTTTTTTTTCTTTATTAATCTAACTAGTGGTCTATCTATCTTATAATTCTTTCAAAGAACAAACTCATGGATTCATTAATCTTTTGCACTTTTTTTATGTCTCAAATTCTTTCAGTTCAGCTCTAATTTTGGTTATTTATTGTCTTCTGTTAGCTTTAGGATTGGTTTGTTCTTGTTTCTCTAGTTCCTCTAGATGTGATGTTAGGTTGTTAATTTGAGATCTTTCTCACTATTTTATGTGGATATTTAGTGCTATAAACTTTCCTCCTAATATTGCTTTAGTTGTTTCCAGAGATTCTGGTATGCTGTATCTGTGTTCTTCTTAGTTTCAAAGACTTTCATGATTTCTGTCTTAATTTCATGATTTACTCCGAAGTCATTCAGAAGCAGATTACTTAATTTCCATGTAATTGCATGGTTTGAGTCATTTATTTGGTATTAATTTTAATTTTTATTGTGCTGTTCTTTAAGAGTGTGGTTGGTATATTTTTTTTAATTTACTGAGGACTGTTTTGTGTTCAATTGTGTGGTCAATTTTAGGGTATGTGCTATGTGCAGATGAGAAGAATGTATATTCTGTTAGTTTCAGGTGGGGAGTTTTGTAGATGTCTATTAGGTGCATTTGGTCAAGTGTTAAGTCCTGATTATCTTTGTTAGTTTTCTGCCTCTACGATATGTCAAATACTGTCAATGGGGACTTAAAGTCTCACACTATTATTGTGTGATTCTAAGTCTGTTTGTAGGTCTCTGAGAACTTGCTTTATGAATTTGGGTGCTCCTATGTTGGATGCATATATATTAATATTTAGGATACTTAGGTCTTATTGCTGAATTGAGCTATTTACCATTATGCAATGCCCTTCTTTGTCTTTTTTTTTTTTTTTTCATCTTTCCTGGTTTGTAGTTTGTTTTGTCTAAAATTAGAAAAACCACCATTGTATTTTCTATTTTCATTTGCTTGGTGGGTTTTTCTTAAACCTTTTACTTTGAGCCTATGGATGTCATTGCATATGAAATGGGTCTCTTGAACAAAACACAATGTTGGGTCTTGCTTCTTTATCTAACTTGCTACATTGTGCCTTCTAACTAGGGCATTAAGCCTGTTTACATTCAAGGTTAGTATTGACATGCGCAGATTTGATCCTGTCATCATGTTGTTAGCTGGTTATTGTGCAGACTTTTATGTGATTGTTTTGTATGTAAATGGTCTAGATACCTAACTGTGTCTTTGTAGGGGCTGATAATGTTCTTTCCTTTTCATATTTTGCGCTCATTTAAGGACCTCTTGTAAGGCAAGTTTGGTGGCAACAAATTCCCTTAGCTTATGTGAAAGGGATCTTATTTCTTCTTTGTTCATGAAGCTTAGCTTGTCTGGATATAATATTCTTGGCTGGAAATTATTTTCCTTAAGAATGATAAATGTAGACTCCTCAATCTCATTTGGGTTGGGGTTTCTGCTGACATGTCTATTGTTAGCCTGATGGGGTTCCCAATGTAGGTGACATGCCCATTCTCTCTAGTCACCTTTAACATTTTTCTTTCATTTTGATCTTGGAGAATCTGATGACTATCTGTCTTGGAGATAGTCTTCTTGTGTAGTTTTTCCCAAGTGTTTTCTGAATTTCCTGAATTTGAAGAATGGTCTTTCTAGCAAGGCTGAGGAGGTTTTCATGGACAATCTCCTGAAATATGTTTTTCAACTTGTTTGCTTTCTTTCTATCTCTTTCAAGGACACCAATAAGTCATAGATTCAACCTCTTTGCATAAACCCATATTTCTTGGAGATTTTGTTCATTCTTCTTAAGCTTTTTTTTTAATTGTTTTTGTCCAACCAAGTTATTTTGAAGAGCCAGGATTTCAACGGCCTGTGCCAAAAGTGAGTGGCTGTTCACCTGCTCAACTCATCTCTTCCCTGCGAGTCACTGGTGGTCAGGAATGAGTCCAGGTACATAGTGTCCCCCATTCAGAGTTCCCATCTTCCTTCCCCTTTAGCCCAGTGTCTGTGTCCTGCATCTTCAAACTCTCAATGCCTTCTCTCTGAAGATCTGCTTTGAGTGTGACTGTCTTCCTGATGTCCCAATCCCTTAGCAGGAGATGTTTCTCCTGGTTGCATCTAGTTGACCATCTTGCTTCTTCTTCCTTTTTAATAACTTCTGTCATGACTTCATTTGTCTGTCATCTGTTACAATTAAACAATTAAAAGAATTGTTTACACAGGCATTATGTATTTTCTCAGTTTATAATTCAATAGCAATATATTAAAATTTGGATTTCTGCCTGATTATTTCGTTAAGTGTATCAAAACCACCATGTCCACAAAGTTATTGGTCAATTCTCTAGCTCTTCTTATTTGGCCACTCAGAAGCCTTTAAAATAACTGATCACTTCCTCATTCTCAAAGCTTTCTTACCTTTGGTGACAGTTTTAGTTTTAGTTCTGCTGAAAATTGTATAATTTGGGACAATGGATTGTATCACGGCAGTTAATGAAGGAGGTAGTTCTCAAAGGTCAGAACTGAAGGAATGGAAAGCATGAAGCAGGGGAGAAAAGTAAGGAATGTGACGGTCTATTAGTTATCTGCAACCAGAAATGGTGGCCCATTTTTGCTCGAATCTCTGAAAAGTATACTAAACATCTCCCAGAACGTCCCACCTGAAAGACTGGAGGCTGATGGATCTATGAGTGGCTTGTAGATTACCCCAGTGCACTGAAGCTTACTTTTCTAACCCATGTTATATAAGGAATTTTCAATGACTTTTCTGGTGATTTCTCTTCTGTCTCATTTTTTTTTTTTTTGTAGGTGTGTCCTCATCAATCTTTATATGATGTAATTTCCCATATTTAACCCTGTGAAATATTTTCTTTCATTTGAAATTCTCCAAAGTTAATCTTATCCCTTCCTGTTATTTTACATACCATATTTCTGCTGATGACTCAAAACTTTTTATCTTCAGGAGAAAAAAAAAAAAAAAAGCAAAACAACTTCTTTAATTTGGACTCATCTATAAGAGTACATTCTTTGCATTTTTAAATGAATTTCTCATAGCTATTTTAAACACAACATGATCAATCTGAACTCTTGAAACTCATCCAAATCACATACCTAATCCTACCTTCTCCTTAATAGATAGCAATTCCATCTACTCAGTAATAGAAGCCAGAACTTTAGACATGAGTCTTGATTTCTTTTATTTACCCCTCACAAAAAAAAAAAAGTTTTTATTTCTTCAAAGTATGTGTAGCCCTCATCTCTCCTTCATCACTATTATCATTCTATAACAAACAGAAGAAATATTTATCATGTTAAATACACTGATGAGAAAATAAATTACTTTTTAAAATTTTTGGTGTTGTTTCCCTTTCTTCAAGTATTTCTATAATACATGAACAGCTGGTCAAATATATCAAGGGATAAACATCTATCAAACAATTTTTGCTTTTAATGACAATCTGTCACGTATTTGTATCCAACAACAACAATATTGAGGTACAATGGTATTTTGCATGCAATATACTTCAGAGCTTATTAAGTACAATATGTGGTTAGAATATACAGCTACATGTTAATTCCTGAATATATATATGTATACAGCCAAAACATTTCACCACGCTCATCTTTAATATAAGTAAATTATCTAAACATTAGTCAGTTCTCATTAAAATTAGTCACATAAATTTTTTGAAAGTAAGTTTTCCAACTCCCTTCAGATACAGAACATTTAGATATTTTTCTCTTTTTAAAAATGGACAATATTCTAGATCAAATATGAGTATTCCTGACAATGGGACTTGTACATTCTATCTCAATAATTTAGAGAGGTAAACTGTTTTAAGTGTTTTCTAAGCAGACTGAGACAAAGAATAGTTACTTTTTCAGGAATTTTGGTCCTCACACATATATGTACTTCAATAATAGTTACAAAATTTTTACAGCTCACTTTTGACAAAGTCTTTAAATTAGATAGGTGAAACTTCAGTTTGAATGAAATCACTAATTCCAATTCCTGCCAGCTATAACACAAAAATCTTTAGATAAGAGATTGATATTTATCTCACCAAAACTTTCACCGCTTTTCCAAGATTTTAGCTCATCAACATAATTGAATCAAAATGTTTTGCTCACAAAATTTTTCTTATTATTCATTTTTAAGTAGACGAATGCTAGATTTTGTAATACCACTTTTTGTTTGATCTTTAGTTTTGAATTATCTAAAGTTTTAGATTCGTTTAGTAGCCCATCTTATGGCCAAATGCAGGAGTTTGTCAAATTTAGGAAAATAATCTCAAAGAACTGGTAATTATTTTAATAATGACCATTTCTATTCTTTAAGAATTAGATTTTTCAGAAATTAACTGAGAAATGTAAATATAAATAAAGTGAAATTTGAGTGCATCAACTGTTTCTTCAGTTGCTTCATGATGGACTACTATACACAAAGCTCAAGACAAAGCTTTAAAAGAGAAGAGTAATAATACATTTTCTAGAAAATTTGTAATTGAAGAGAATGAATGGTGAATTTGCAGCCTTTTACTTCTTTCATAGTCTTAGGATGTGATCAGCTAAATTCTTGAAAGTTCAAACGGTAATAGGTAAAAGCTCTGATGATCTCCAACTTAGCTTAAAAACTCACAGAAATGTTACCATTATTGGGTTAAAAGCATAAAGCATCAAGTTCTATTAGTGACTAAGTTACTTCGTAGGTTGATAAATTTCGGAAATTCTCTGTCTCTTAGTTTTGTCATCTGTAAAATAGAAGCAATAGTAGTAGAAACATTATTGCACTTGTTTGAATTAATTGATATTGTACATAAAGGACTGTGTTTGTATTGTACATAAACAATTATTGGCACATAGTAAGCAAAAGTATAAGAGAATTGATATGACAAATATCTAAAAATTAAATTAAAATATATCTGAATAATTTAAGTATAAATCAACATTCGTATACTATACTATAATTTTTCAATTATGTCAGAAAGAAAAACATTTTATAAAATTAAACGTTTATTCATTTAGAATAACTAATGGAAGTTATGTTAGTATAGGATTATATTATGTATATTTAAAATTATTTTATTTACTTTTTAATAGTTAATATATTTGTACAACATAGGAAATTGTGTATATATATATATATTTATATTTTGTACTGTAGTTTATTAACTTAAAAAGTCATTTTGGATATGAATCCAAAATGTGTGTACACATGTATACACATACATATAAACATATACATATACATATGCTTTTTGCACTAATGGTTAAATAATATTTCATTGAATGAATGGGCCAGTTTCCTACATATCTATATAATTAGACCTTTAAATTCAGATATTTAAAATTTTTCCCATCATTGATTAATAAATTCAATGGACATAGGTATATACACAAATATGATGGTTCTTCATTAGCACAGTCTTTTTCATTCTAACATGTTTCCACATTTTTGATTATTGCTAATCTTATAGGCACAAAACACTAAATAATTCTAGTTTAACTTAAATTTACCTTATAAAATGAGTTTTAATATTTCTTCATGTGTTTAAATATTTGCCACTTATTGTTCATATTATTCATTGTTCCAGTAAATTGCAAATGTATTCCTTCTCTCACTTGTTACTTATTGTGTAACTACCACGTGCCAGGTCCTATTTTAGGTACTGAGGATATATCAGTAAATAAAACAGATATAAAGGCTCCTGTACTTATAGTGCTTACATTTATCTATTGCATTGTTAGCATTTTTTATTTCGACTTATCAGTTATTTATTATGTTACATTTTTTCAATTTGTCATAGCCATCATATAATCACCAAAATGTGGACATAATTAAGTAAAAAATGTTACTTATAATAGCAAAACAAGATAAATATCTGATAATAAAACTTTGAAAATTGTTCATGTTTATAAAACAGTCTATGAAAACTTTAAAATGCTGATGAGGGGCAAAAAAATCAATTTAAAGCCGGGTGCAGTGGCTCACTCCTGTAATCCCAGCACTTTGAGACGCCAAGGTGGGCGGATCACGAGGTCAGGAGATCAAGACCATCCTGGCTAAGGTGGTGAAACCCCGTCTCTACTAAAAATACAAAAAAAAATTAGCCAGGTGTGGTGGCAGGTGCCTTTAATCCCAGTTACTCGGGAGGTTGAGGCAGGAAAATCGCTTGAACCCAGGAGGCGGAGGCTGCAGATTGTGCCATTGCACTCCAGCCTGGGTGACAGAGCGAGACTCCATCTCAAAAAAAAAAAAAGAAACAAAAAGAAAAAGAAAAAAAAAATTCGATTTAAACAAGTAAAGTAAATGCCATAACATTAGAGATATATCACATGGATGGAAGTTTTCTCTGTCATTGTATAAATTAAATAAAACTCAACAAAGTCAAAATAAGAGTTTTGGTAGTATACAAAAAGATCTTACAGTTCTTATTAACAATTTTTGAAATAAGAATAACCCAGAAAAAATGGAAAAGAAATGATAGAGAACCAGTTCTGCAAGGCATTGTTCCATTTAATTCAACAGCCTGAACCCAGTTAAAACTGAAAACTATATGGGCTATAGTGGGTAACTGTGGATTACTGTAAGCTCAACCAAGTAATAACATAGTACCTCTAATTACATTTGCTGTGTCAGATATGGTATCTTTGCTACAGAAGATCTATGTAACTTCAGACATAGGGTATGTGGCCATTGATTTAGTAAAGTTTCCTTTATTTTTTTCTTCCTAATCAAAAAAAAAAAAAAAAGAGATGGGAAACCATGTGCATTTACATGCCATGGAAAGAAATATACACTTACCATTTTGTTGCAGAGTTTTGTTAACTCTGTTGTCCAAAGTCATAACATAGTCTGTTGACATCATATCTCTGTGAGATATGACAATGATCTTCTATATTAATGACATATTTTTCAGGTTGAATGACTAAGAAGTGGTTAAATAAGAGGACTTTGTCAGACATCTGAGTTCCAGAGGATGGGAAATTAACTATAGAACATTTTCAGGGATAGACCATATCTATAAAATGTTAGGGATCTAGTGGTCAGGTGCATGTGGGGACATCCCCTCCAAAGTAAAAGACAAATGCTTCCATCTTGCAAGTCGTGAACAAACAAAGGAAGCACGAAGCCTGGCAGGCCTTTTTGGTTTCTGAAAGCAGCATTACTCCACAACAAAGATTACTGTTGTGACTCAGAAGCCATATGATGTGAAAGCAGATACCTTTGAGAGGAGCTCAGAGTAGAAAAGTGCTCTGTCACATGTCCAGGCTTTGCCGCATGTAGTCCTATTGCTTGGATCATAAGATCTGGCAAACCCTAAGCTGTGGGAAAAGATGCCAAGTCCAGTTTATACCAAGTTTTAGTGGAAAAGTTATAGAATTTGATTATTAGTAAATATCTGCAACTAAAAACTCTGTCTTGGCATTTGCATACAAAAACTTCAATCTGTGACAATAATTTGTATGTGACAAAAAATATAGATTTTTTAATTAATATGTGTTAAATAAACAAATGGGTACATTAATGAATGAATAACACTGGTTTGATGGTTTTATAATATGTCATTGTAGATAGACTAAACTACATTATCAAAATTCTCTTTCTTGTATGTTTCTAGTTAGGGTAGGCCACAAGAGATTCTTGTGGAAGGCAGAAAGAAAGAAGCAGCCATTTTATAGTTAACACATGATGCTCCTGATCTGTGGGCCCACTGTGGGAACTGTGATTGCTCTAACTTCCCAGAAATATTTTCAGTTTTCCTAGCTCCTCAGTTTGATGTGGATGTTTTATTACCGTGACAAAGGCGCTTGCTTCTGCAGGATAACCTTCACCAGGATCAGACACCAAGAACAGATGCAAATTTCAGTCTGTACTATTGGGATTTCAGCTTTTGCCAGCAGGATTCCAGCACATTCCTAATCTCCTCTTTCCTTCTTATTCAGCCCCCACAATTGCATAAGCCAATTCTCAATCACAGATGTATGTATCTATCTAATACATATACACACACACAAACATATATATGCATACATATATGCAAATATGCACAAGCATATTTATAACATATGTGTGTATATGTGTAACAGATGTACAAATCTATTCAATGTATACAACCATAAACATGTATACACATATACACATATATGACATACACATATGCATACATATTGAATAAACAACATATACATGTGGATGAATAGATAGATAAACAGATAGATATATTTTTCTGGTTATATTTCTTTGGATGAACCCAAAAGTAATCAATGAACAAATCAACTTTAGGGATCATTCAAACATAGGATGTCTTGCACGATGTTAGTGGAAAACCTTCCACTAACATTTGAAGAAGTACCGTGCACTTCTTCAAAATATGAGGCAGATCACATTACTCTTTTCCACTCACAGCACAAGCCCTAAGCCCTTACAGTGATCTACACAGCCCTACCTGATCTGATTCCCCATTATTCCCTTCACCTTGCTGACTACCCATCTCCAGCAACACAAGCTATTCCCAGTGGTACTGACCTTCTCCATCTTTTTCAAATTTTACACATATGTATGGCTCAGAGGCTTTGCACTTCATGATCTTCTTAATCCCTGGAGCTCGGTGCTCACAGATATCCATCTTCATGTCTCCCTCTCTCCCTCCCTTCAAGTGACAGGTCCAATGTTCCCTACCCAATCACCTGTATAAAATAGCCATTCTGTCATTATTCATTTTTTCTCCACAGCATTTATCTCCATCTTATAAATAATGTATCTATTTGTTTACTTATTTGTTATCTATCCCAACTAGAATTAAAACACCATGAAAATGTAGACATTGTCTATTGTTTATTTTTGTATCTGCAGTGGCTACAGCAATATCTAGCATTTAGCAAATGCTTAATGATTATTTTATTGAATGAATAAATGAATGATAATATGAATCAAAATTACAAATAAGGACATTTTTCTTTACAGATACAATTTTGCGTCTATGGCTTTGACCTAAAATATTATATTCTTCAAAATTTACTTCAAGGATATTATTGTAGCAAAATTTGTAATACTCAAAATGAAAGAACACTATTAAATACTCATCAACTATTATGTATACCTTGTCCCACTATTTGATGGAGTTTAAGTGGCTTTTTAATGACTTGGGAACATTTCCTTGATATTTTATTAAGTGAGGAAAGCAGTTTACGTAAAATTGTGCCAGGATCTTAAGGTTGTTAGAGTGAGACTTCCTTTTTTATTTTGTACATGTCTATACTGGCTAACCTTACATTTATTTCGTACATGTCTATACTGGCTAACCTTACATTTATTATGCTTTCCTTTCATATTATGGTTTTACCCTTGAATTCTTCCTATGGGCTTACTTAAAACATATACACACAAGCAGACAAACATTTGCTAACACACTAAATCTCTCAGTATATATGAATACCAATGACAGTGGTGCTGAAGATAATAAAGAGATGGGCTTTTTGAGAACAAGACAACGTTTTAGTCCCTGCTTCACTCCCAGCACTCATAACAGCTTTGTCTTAGACTAGATATTTAACAGATATTTGCTTATTATATTCTTGAAATATCAGTCCAGCATATTAGGTAATATCACAGAACGTTTCTTCTCATATTTATAATTTGCTTTTCCTTTGATTTTCATTAAAACACACACAGGCACACACAACACAGACACAATGAAAAGTTATTCTATTCTCTAAATAAAAATCACTAGCTGTAGCGGAATCCCAAGAGAGAAAATACAATGACTACAAATACAGCAAAGCTCTCGGGGGAACTTTTGACTCAATTTTCTAAGAGTGGTAGAGAAAAAAAGAACAGAGGTCTTTCAAGTTCTGGGGGGGAAAAAATCCCAGCCACTCCCTGGAGAAATGCTTGTAGAATGGGCACTACTTTTGTAGTTTTTGAAGCCTGTCTCCCCCAATCTACTACTGCTGGCACTGCCCATTTAAGTGCACCATGACTGGCTTTGAAGGAAGAAAGTCAGGGAAGGTGAACACCAGCTTGAAGTCCCCAAACACAGTATTCGTATGGACCTGATCAAAAAGAAAAGAAATCATTTCAGGTTTGAGGGACTGCTGCTGAGCTACTGAGACTAAAGGAGTCTAAAAAGACAGTGGATTTGAATGGTAGAAGTTATACTTTTATTCTACCACGTTCTGCATGGGAATTCATTTTTGAACAGCTAAAAAGACTTCACTATTTACAGGTTTTAAAAGAGTATTGCAATTAGGTTTTATTATTTTGGGGGTGCCCTAGATTCTTGTGCGAGACTTCTGTTTTCCATATTGATAAACTAGAATCAATAAAAATTATATCGAAATTTTTGAAAAACCAAATATTGAGTGATATGACTATTTTTCTGTGTTATTAACAAGAAAAATTGATCATCTAATTTTTAACAGTTGCTAGAATATGATTAAATCTCCAATATTTAATGATTTATACAAAGAGTTATAAAACTGCAAATGTGTGAAATTAAAGTGGTGAATATTATTGAAATTCTCCAATATATTTTACAAATCTAAGAATTTTAAAGGATTCTGTTGGCTATTTCATATTTGAAAGAACATAAATTATTTTACTGTTAATAAGTAACATTAAATAAATTTTATTCTACTACTCTTTCTATAATTTCAAGATGGTTTCATATTAACATAAAATGTTTTTAACATTTTAATATTCTTTACCATTATTTATAGGTATTTATATTCACATTTTGTTTCATTAAATTACTAAAGTCTCTACCAGCCAGAATGGAGAGATATATATGCCCACATAGAGACTTGTACTCAAATGTTTATAATAGCTTTTTGTCTAACAGCCACAAGAGAAATAACTAAATACACATGAATGAGTATTGAGACATACTACTGAGTCATAAAAATGAACAAATTAATTGTACACGCTATATCGCAGATATAACTTAAAGTCTATTCTGAGTGAAATAAGGCAAACAGAAAAAAAAGTACATTCTGTGTTTTTTTATGAGCTTCCAGAAAATGCAAGCTAACCTATAGTCATGACAAAAAGCAATCATTGGTTACCTAAGGGACAGGAGAGAAGAATTACAAAAGGTTATTAGGACACTTAGCAAGTGATGTAACATTGTTCTTATTTCATTGATGTATTCAAGATGCAGACACACATTAACATTCAGTAATGTTAGCAGTTACTTTAAATATACACAGTTCATATACATTATTTGTTTATGAACAGTTTTTATAGTTTTATTAACTATACCTAAAATTGTACCTTAAGGAAAGCTGTAAAATGGATGCCATGTGGAAATATTTTATTTTACTTTATATCTATATGTAAATTTCTAAAAAGGTTAAGCTTATTTCGTTAGTAAAGTAGTCATTATCACATTTCTCATATGTGATTGCACATTTCTGTTCACAGATGTCTTGCAATGTATCATCCTTTTATAAGTTTCTAAAATCAATCAGTGTAGCAGGTACTATTACCCACAAAATAGAAAACGTAACTTCTAACCTGCTAATGATGAGATTTCACAAGCACATTTAATTCACAAACATGAACTTTGGGAAAAAGAAAGAATATTGCTCTATAAAAAAATAGAATTGCTGATTTATTTTCCACTCGAAAATGTGCTGCCAATTTCTTCATTAATATTGTTCTAACTTTGCAAAGATAATGTTTTCTAACATTTTTGTTGAAAGCAGCTATGTGATTCAAAGTTAAGCAATTATTTCACTGACTAATAATTTATTTCTAGCAAAAATGTAGCAACCTGATAAATCTTAAGTAAATAAGAGTGCAAAATATGATTTTATTAAATTTAATTTCTCCTCATGGCAAGTTTTTTTTCAAAGAAGCAATTGTGCTTTGTTCATATTATCAAGATCATGAATTCCAATTATAGTGACCTCTAATGGAGCAAAACTTCTAGAAAGGGTTTCCTAATTGAATAAATAAATTGCACAAGAGTGTACATCTAATTAAACTATTAATATTTTAATCAAATTTAATCAAAATAAATAGAAAATCACAAAATTAACAGAAATTTAGGAGCATTAGTAATTGTATTGGATCATTTGGTACTTACTAGGAGAAGCAAAATCTTTTCTCTGTTATATCACATTTCAAACAACTGGAACAACTGTTTCAAAATCAGCAAAAACGACATAGACTTTGCTGTAAATAGTATCGAAAAGAACACAAAGGGTGGCCTTATTACCAAATTGAGAGAATACAAAGTGTTTTCTTAACTGTGGTGTGCATGTGAAAGCAAAATCTATATTTTTAGCTAAGTGGCAATTTCATTCACAGCATTTGATTACATGTCGTCTATGTCCAACATTTTATTTTTTGCCTAATTCATATTTTACCCGTATAATTGATTTAAGTCAATAGTGTATCTTTCAGATGAAACTAGAGTCAAGCAAACTTGCCCAGGAATATACAGAAATTCATTCTACTTCTTAAGGGTCTTCTTTTTTCCAGTTTTCCCTTGCTGCAGAATTGCAGCACAATTCAGCATTCTACAGCTCCATCTTGTGTCATACAATTATTTTAAATCCTTTTCTTTTCCTCTGAGCTGGATAATTATGTTTCTGTTCTTTGAGGATACAGAACGATGACAAGGTGGGCTAAATGTAAGTGCTTGGACAAACATTATGAACAAGTGTTAATAACAGCCAGATGGGAGGTGCAACTAATGTGCAATGCACTTGCTGCTCTTCTGATCATGTTCTCTGGTGAACGGCTTCTCATTGAAACATTGGCATAACCTTGTCTGTCTGTCTTTTTTGTTCCAAGTTCACGTGTGACAAGGACCATCAGTAGAGCATTACAACGGCCAGCTGCTTTGGTCTGCAGCTGTAGGCAACACTAATTCTTTCTCTTTTCATTCATTCTTTTAACACAAAATTGGTCTTGACAGTGCATTTTTATAATCAGTGTGTTCACTTTTCAGTGTCGCCAATTTTTTACACATGACATGCTGGTTAGTTTAAGAAATTGATATTGTTCAGAGAATTGTTTTTCTAGTGTGTTTACTGAGTTGAAATAAAAGTTAAAAAGCCTGCATAGTTCAGAAAAACATATCCTGAGAGTCCTTGAGTTGGGGCCACTACAGACGGAAGCTGAAAGCACAGATTTTTGTCAGTGGAGCATGAAGATGACTAAAACAGTGACCTCAATCCAGCATCTTAAGCAGTCTGCCTGTGATAGCAATAGAAATTGCTATAGGCAAATTATGTGCTTTTTCCTTTATATGTCAATTTCCTTTTAAATTGTGTATAATTACATTTAGATTTTTTTAGAAAATCATTCATTAACAATTATATATATATACACACACACACACAGAGAACACACTGCGTGTTTTTCACAAGAATAATATATTTTTTGCAGTTCAAATATAAACAACACTGCTACCAAAATCTGAATAAGATATCCATTAAAGCACATTCTAAATACTGAAAGTTTTTATATAGAAATATGATTATTTCTTATAGCTAATATCACTCATAGGAAAAACAAGAAAAAAATTTAATAACATTTGTCAAATAAGCAGTGCCATTACTTAAATGTGTATGTATGTCATACAGGAAGACAGCTAATGATTTTGTTTAATTTCTGATGGCATACAAATTAATCCAGAAAAAAATATTGGTTGTTTTAATTTTTGTACTTCAAAGTCTGAGCTAAATTAAAAGGGAACTCTTGTTATAAAAATATTTATTTATTCATCTATTCCCCCTTTCTTTTATTCTCTAACAGATTTTTAAAAATGAGCCTTTAAAATATACCAAGTAATATCCTAACTGTTGAAGACAGAGTAAAAAGAATTTAAAAAAATCGTTTGCCCATCATTCTTAGCAAACTAACATGGGAAAAGAAAACCAAAATCCACTTGTTCTCACTCATATCTGGGAGTCGAACAGTGAGAACACATGGACAAAGGGAGGGGAACATCATACACCAGGGACTTTAGGAGGGTGGAGAGCAAGGGAAGGGAGAGCATTAGGACAAATATCTAAAGCATTTGGGGCTTAAAACCTAGATGATTGGTTGATGGGTGCAGCAAGTCACCATGGCACATGTATGGCTATGTAACAAACCTGCACGTTCCACACATGTATTCCAGAACTTAAAGTAAAATTTTAAAAAAAGAAACGGTTTGCAATGTCAGACTCTGTGTGTATGTGTATATAGCTGTGTGTATACACATATGTGTTTGTATGTGTGGTAATGGTTGTGTGTTTGTATGTAGTTGAGTGCTTTCTGTGAACAGACAAAAAAAATTTATGTTTCATGGTAAATCATTGTCTTAACTAACCTAAAATTCATTGTAAATAACTATTTAAAACTTTGGCAAAAACGATTAGATGAAAACTCTTGAAGTTCTTTAAATTGTCAATGATTCGCGATATCAATCTCACTGAGAATTAATTCCAACAAATATTGCTTATACTATTATTAGTTTTATCTACATCAGATTTTATTGGTATTTAAAATAACAATGAAACATTTAAATGTATTCTATGCCACAATCTCTATAAGGGTTACTTATTAACAATATTTAGGCAATGGAAAACTTCAATGAGTTATTTCTAAATTTAAAATTTGTCCCTCATCTATGTGCAAAAGCAATTGAAGCAACTCACATTAAATTGCAATGCAAAATGATCATATTAAATAGCAAAACAGAAAAGATATTTTCTCTCCCACGAATTATTTAGTAATCAAGATTTGCCAACTCATAAAAAGCAGTTTTATTTTGTGAGAAAGGTTTAAAGTGCTTCTTTAGAACTACATGCATTATCCTGAGTGTCTACATATTTCTCATTTTTGTTTTAAATGGGCTATACATTTATAGAAACCTTGCAATTGTAATGCTGCCTCAACATTTATGGAAAATTTTGAAATGTGGAGAAAGGCATTAAACTGGTAAAAACTTTGATGTCCAGCCAAGGCAGCAATATAGATGAAAGAAACAAGAATTGTAAGAGGAAAAAAGTAGAGCAGGGTCTGCTCTATGCAACATGAAAAGAGCTCAGGTAGGCAATGTCTACTCTATTTAAATGAACAACATGAAAAAAAGTTGTATCACTTTCCACATCTAGATAGTCCCTGAGTAATATTTTAGTGATGTTGATAATTCTCATTGAATTTGATTTTCGTCTTCAAATTTCACGAGAAAATATCACATCCATAAGACACACGAACGAACATCCTCTGATCTTCTGCTATTTTGTACTCAAACTATCCTTGTTTCAAAACTTAAGAAAGAATAGTAATCTAATCGACTAAAATATTATAAAAATCTCACCAATAGTCACTGTAATATACTTATGTAGGCCAAAGCAATTCTTGATAGAATATCCTAAGATTTCCTTAGATCTGCCAATAGCAAGTTCCACTGATGAGGCTACAGCTCACCTTGACCTGACTGCATTTTGCAGAAGGAAGAAAATGAATCATATCTTGTTTCTTATTTTAATATCCCAATTATTTGGAAATACTTTAGGTTTCTAATATTGAACCTATTACTTTGTATTCTGTCAATTAAAATTTAAGAAAGGATCTAAAAGTCTGTAACACATTCAACAAATTTAGAGTAACTTCACAGTGCACATAATTCAATTTGCCTGACACATCCCAATTTTCTCTCAGTACAATTTTTTTTTTTAAACAAAATATGTTTTAGTGCCTTCTACGTGTTAGAAATATTTCAAGAAACATTTAAAATACAGAAGTAATACAGGTTCTGTGTTTAGGAACTCACAATGTACTTAGAGAGAAAAAGAAGTAAACATACACATGTTTATATCAGGTACAGATATTGGTGATTTTTTTAAAAGAAGCTAAGCTCTGTTTGAAAAAATTCAGAAATAATAAACTATAGAGATATTATTTAAAGTTTGACTTTGTATTTGATGTGTATTTTAAAGAATTTAAAGCAATTCACTTTCTTAATTAGTATATACAAATGAATAAATGATATAGAACATTTCCAAATACAAATAGCTTGAGACTTAGATTTGTTTGTTATGACTAGTAATGAGCAATTTCATTTTGATACGAGTTCTTCTTTAATTTGAGGTTTAGTCAATATTATAAAAGTGTCCTATAGACTTCCCCTCTGTCAATTCAGATATATAAGTGGTAAAATCCCAGCATTTTAAGGTGGCCAATGAAATGCACACACACACACACACACACGCACACACACACACACACACGAACTAGAATTAATATTGGAACTTAATAGTATTTAATGGTTTGGAAGCCAGTTTTACATAATTCATCATTAAAAATAAACAAATGTACATTTGGCAGCATAGAATTACTTTCCAGTGACAAATGTATGTGTACAGGCAGAGCATTTTAAACTAAATTCTTAGTTTAAAAATATGACTTGTATATTACTTTAGATGCTGTAGGACTTAATTACCCTTTCAGTTTTCACTAGAAAATATCTCTATATAGGTTGTAAAATTTTCTTAAGCTAAATAACTGCTGAATCATTTTCTTCTTTAAGCAAAGATAGCCTTTTCATTTTCACTTATAGAAAACAGCATTTTCTTTAGGGATTGAGTAAGTTTCTTATTCTTTTTCAACATTTTAGTCTACTGCTGCTTTTCTAAAAATGAGAATTGAATAATAAGCTAAAATTGCTTTTTTTGTTTTATCATATAAACTATATATGGTTTCCTTCAGAAATGACTTTTAAAAATACTTCAACTGATACTCTCACAAAAAATCTATTTCTTTACAGATATATATTTACATGCTCTTAAAAATATAGCCTTTGTTGGTTTCTAATTCGCCAATATAAAACTTCTGATTTAACTGAATAATTTGCACAATTCTAATATAATTTTCTTAGATTATAACTTAATTTAAAATATCTGCAGAGCAAAAAGGCACAGAGATTGATAAATACATTTTGGACATGTTGCCTTTAAAAATGTCTACTATTCAAATTAAATATAATGCCAAAACAACATTTGCTAAAGCTTAACCAGGGACAATAATTTACAACATAAGCTTAACTTTGAAATAAAACAAAACAAAACAAAACAACAAAAAAAAACAGAACTTGTTCTAAAATGAAAAAAATACTATTTGACTCGAAATTTGGAATTTTGAGCAAATAACTTTGTTTTAGAATTACATTATGCTATTATTTACCATTGGGCAAATTCATGACTATTCATGAAGTAAATTAGTTTCCTTGCACCATTCACAGGACTTGCAATATAGTAAGGATTCAATAATTGTTTCTTGTTTAATGGAAAAAAAAAGAATGAATTTATAGTAGCTAGTTACTTTTTATTTTTAAATTAACAAATTTAATTTTTTGACCAGCTGTAGGTTTAGAGAAAAACTGAGTGCAGAGTACAGAAAATTCCCTTATATCTATCCCACTAACATATGGTGTATTTGTTGATATTGACAAGAAAATATTGAAATGTTAACTAAAATCCTTGATATATATTTGGGTTCCCCTTTCTGGTTGTATATTTTGGGGGTTTTGAAAAATGTATAATAGCATGTATTTACTATATTTAACTATATACACGCATTATACATTTGCACAGAATAGTTTGACTGCCAATCAGTGGTTACCAAGGACATAGGAGGGGAGGAAGAGGGATTAATAGGTGGAATACAGGGATTCACGGTATCCACTATCTCCTAGTTTGGCCTTTTCCAGCATATCATAGAGTTGGAATCACAGAGTATGTAACCTTTGTCAGATTGGCTTCTTAACTTAGCAAGATGCATTTTTTGGACAAATCAGTTTGTCATAACAAAAATGCCATAAACTGGATGACTTAAACGATAGAAGTGTGTTTCACACAGTTCTAGAGGCTAGGAAGTTTAAGATCAAAGGCTGACAAGATTAAGTGGCCTCTTCTCTTGGCTTATCAGTAGCTATTATCTTGCTGGTGTGCTCACATGACCTCTTGTGCATGCATGGGGAAAGAGAGCTCTCTGATATTTCTTCTAATAAGGACACCAATTCTTTTGAATTAGGTCTCCATACTTATGAGCTATTTAACATTAATTGCCTCCTAAAGACTTTATTTTTAAATTCAGTCATTTTGGGTACTAGGGATTTAGTCTATGAGTTGTGGAGACAAACCAGTATATGATATTTCACTCTTAGTCTCCAAAATTCATATTATCTTCACATGCAAAACTATTCACCATTTCCAACAGTCCTCCACATCCTAATTCATTCCAACATCAGCTCTGAAACATAAAGTCTCATCTAAATATCATCTAAATCAGGTATGAGTGAGACTTTAGGTATGATTCATCATGAAACAAAATTTCTCTCTAGCTGCAGACCTGTGAAACTAGAAAAGTTATGTGGTTACAAAATACCACATAACATTTGTAGGATGACGGGACAGGCATAGGATAAACATCCTCATTCCAAAAGGGAGAAATAGAAATGTAGAAAGGAGTAGTAGCTCCCAAGGAAATCCAAAAACAGGCAAAGCAAATTTCATTAGATCTTACGGCTCAACAATAATTGTCTCTGACTCAATGACTCCCTTCTGGACCGATTGCAGTGGGGACTCTGCCCTCAAGGCCCTAAGGGGGGTTGTTGCCAGGCTCAGGTCCTCCTCCCAAGGCTCTGCTGGCAAAGGCCATCTGGCCAGTTGAAACTAAGCTGATGACCCTGATAATTCTGAATTGCCTACAGTTTTATTTTTCCCTTGTCTTGAAAACCAGTGTATGTTTGCAGCCAAATAACTCTGTTGTCTTGTCCTGTAGAATCTGAGAAGACCCTCAGGCTTTCTTCACTTTATCTTATCTCCATCATTCTGCCTATATTATTCCATAATCTCTTTATCAAGTGACAGTCTAGCTATACCTTTGGTATTCTGTTAAAACATGCTCTTCTCGTTTTTTTGCAACACACTCAGGTTGAGAATTTTCTACATCTTTCTACGGTTGATTATTTTTCCCCTAACAATACCTTCCTCAATTCATCTCTCTCTTCTAACATTTATCTAACAAACAGTTAGGAGTATTCAGGCCACACCGTCACATTTTGCTTTGAAATCCCCTCAACTACCTAATTTCAGTGTTCGCACTTTTTATTTTTCGCAAAACACTAGAACACATTTTAGTGAAGTTCTTTGCTACTTTATAACAAGGATTACCTTTTCTCCAATTTTCAATAATCTGTTCCTATATTTGTCTGAGACATCACAAGAATGATCTTTAATATCGTGTTTATACCAAAATTATATTCGTGATTATATATGTTTTCATTAAGAAGTTGGAGGCTTTCTTTCTATCTCCTTTTCTTTCTGAGCCCTCATCAGAATCACCATTCATGGCCAATGTCCATCAACAGTCCCTCCTTGGCAATGTGGGTTTTTTCTAGCATGCACCTCAATACTCTTACTGCCCTCTCTTATTACCCAGCACCAAAACTGCTTCCACATTTTAAGTATCTGTTACAGCAGCATTCCCTTCTCTGTAACAAAATCCATTTTGATGAACTCAGTCATGTTGGGAGTTAGGACTTCAACATATAAATTGGGGAAGGTGGGCACGATTCAGTCCATAATACATTTCAAATGCCAGATTAATAGAAAGCATGAGGCAGTTGTAATTGGTTATTCCAGAGTCCGCACAAATAGCTGTCACCATGCTTGGAGACCATGTGTTAAATCTGTAGCACATGGGTCCCCATCGGTCCCTGCAGCAGGCAGAGTGAGCTGATGCTGGTGTGCTGTCCTTCGGACCTCCAGTTGATTGTCATAGCCATCCTTCACAACCACTCCCAACTTAGTAAAGATGAACCTGGAGGAGCATTTGCTATCCCTGCTGTACAGAAGCACAAAATAACTAAGGTATCAGCAGTTTTATCAGTAGTCAACATAGAGTATCCCCCTAAAATGTGATACGAGAATGTTGAAAATGACACTCCTCTGACTTATGGAACCATGATAGTTACAGAGCTGCCATAGTGATCTGTAGTTCAGAAAAGACTGACTTCCCAGCTCTATATTTAGTAATTCCTTAAGCAGACGGGCTCAGGTGTTTTCTCAAGTGAAGCAGAATCCCACATCTATTCCAGAGAATCTAAGATCCTAACCAGAGCTGGAATGATGTCAAAATATAACTTTCTCTTTTCATGAGCAAAACACTTTGTGTGTATTTTAATTAATATTTTCTGCAAATTCTTACTTCATGGCACAAGAAAGTCAAATGGGATAAACTGTACATAATTTTACAGCTGTGGCTGAATCGTTTTGCCATTTCTGTGAGATATATTCCTTCAGAGCATAGTATACAGACATATAATTCTGATTATATTATTAATTTGTATCTTTCCCTAGCAGAAATTAATTAATTTCTTATAGGTTGGGGTATGGCTTTCACCTAGTATAAGAAATTCAAATAATTATTAACCAAACAGGAAACAGTTTCCAAATGGGTATATGAAAATTTAATAATATGTGAATTTAAATATTATTTTATATATATAAATTAAGCATTCTTTCAATAATTTATCAGTCATTTAAGTAGATGCTATTATATAATGGGCCTTTTCAAATCTTATAATATTTAGTTTCCACAATAAACATAACAAATACATGTTATATTTATTGTACAGATAGTACAACTAATAATCAGGCTTATTATGTCTTTATAAAAGGTTTTACAAGCTTCAAAAATAATTATGCCAAGATCTGAATCTAGATCTTTTTGGTTACTGCTGTCTATATTTATTTTCTTATGCCTCTAAAAATGTATAGTCTCAGGTAAAAATTAATAATATGAAGAGAGTTATTTGGGGTATATGCTAACATTTTTATAAATTACTTCCTTGAGAAAGGGAATACATAGTATTTGTAACAGAATTTTACAAAATCTCTAATTGCCACATAGCAGTGACTTACATTTTTTATGTATGTATGTATGTATGTATTTATTTATTTATTTATTTTTGAGATGGAGTCTCACTCTGTTGCCCAGGCTGGAGTGCAGTGGTACGATATCAGCTCACTGCAACCTCCGCCTCCCAGCTACATGAGCTTCTCCTGCCTCAGCCTCCTGAGTAACTGGGATTACAGGCACCCACCACCACGCCCAGCTAATTTTTTGTGTTTTTACTAGAGACGGGGTTTCGCTGTGTTAGTAAGGATGGTCTTGAACTCCTGACCCCGTAATCCACATGCCTCGGCCTCCCAAAGTGCTGGGATTACAGACGTGAGCCACCGTGCCTGGCCAGTTACTTCCATTTAATGTTGCTGAATAAGCA
The DNA here is from genome assembly GCF_003255815.1 of Theropithecus gelada. Classification (NCBI taxonomy): domain Eukaryota; kingdom Metazoa; phylum Chordata; class Mammalia; order Primates; family Cercopithecidae; genus Theropithecus; species Theropithecus gelada. The sequence continues at coordinate 33,423,773 of NC_037672.1, forward strand.
AAAATTTATTTTTTGAGATCCACACAATTGTCTTCTAATAGTTTCTAATCATATGGACTTAGGCGAAAATCTCTGTGGTATAAGGCTCCAGTGTGGCTCCTATAATCCCTACCTTCTGGTGATAACACCTTTGTGCTCTTAAGTGTGGGCAGAAACTGAGTTACCTCTAACAGTAGCAAATGGCAAATATGAGACCATGTGATTATGTGAACGTGATTACATTTCATGAGACTGTAATTGGTCTTGCTGGGAGACTCTCTGTCATTGGCTTTGAAGAAATAAATTGCCACGTGTTGTGCTGCTACATGGAGAGGATCACAGCTTACAGAGTTGACTGTGGCCACCAGCTAACAGCTAGCAGGAAGCTGAGGCCCTTAGGGTAACAACCTTCCAGGTGCTTGATATATACTGTAGGGAACCGTATGAATGTGGAAGAGGATTATTCCCCAGCTGAGCTTCAGGTAAGACCATAGTCTTGGCTGCTACCTTGATTGCAGCCTTGTAAGACTCTGAAGCAGAAGAGTCAGCCAAATCCCATTCGAAATTCCTAACCACACAAACCATAAAATAATTCATTTGCTTTGTTTAATCTGAAAATTTCAAAGTAATAATGCTGTGTCTCAATAGAGAAGTAATACAATATTATTTCTTACATTTATACTTTATCACACTTTATCACTGGCTATTTATACTATCACTTCCAGAAATTTTAATAAGAAATAATGTACATATACACATACACAATCATATATATGTCTTCACATGCCCACACAAACACACAGCATATGTGCAATTACAAACGTTTGACTCAGAGAGAGGTATATCTGGCACTTAATTAAAATATTTATTTCTAAATATGCATTTGAAAATGTATGGCTGGGCTAATTTTGTCTTTAAATATCCGCCCTTGGAAAATGAACTGCATTTTTATAAGTAATGAGAAACCTGGGTAAAGCTCTCCTAGAAGATTGGCCAAAAAGTATAAGGCCTGAGGCACTGCCAATTACTGGCTTACAGAAAATACTGGATGTAGAGGTCACCATTGTTATTACAAACTATGGAAATAAAAAAATGTTTTAAAATTATTTTTGTGTGATGAAAGGTTAAAAGCTGAAGTAGGTGTTGCCATGGAAATAGTGTTTTGTTTACAACACTTGTCTTTTCTAGAACTCATCCATTAAATGGCAGGAGAGAACCACTTCAATCTTGACATTGTATTACACTCAGAGCTTTCATTACCAGAATAATATTTGTTCATTTTTCAATAAGAAGCATAAAATATTCCGTTGCTCATTTTGTCCATTTGTTTAATGACACTGGTAGGCTTGTTACTTAAATTAAATCCACCTAAAGAAAATGAAGGCCAGGCTTGGTGGCTCACGCCTGTAATCCCAGCATTTTGGGAGGACGAGCCAGGTGGATCACGAGGTCAGGAGATTGAGACCATCCTGGCTAACACGGTGAAACCCCGTCTCTATTAAAAATGCAAAAAATTAGCTGGGTGTGGTAGCGGGCGCCTGTAGTCCCAGCTACTCAGGAGGCTGAGGNAAAAAAAAAAAAAAAAAAAAAAAAAAAAAAGTGAAAAGAAAATGAATACGTACTGGTTAATTCAACCGAACCCATGCAAATACACTACTGTGGCTCTAAACATTGGCAAATATAACAAACCCTCACTACCACACAGGATGGAATGTTACAGTTAACGTTCTGCTTCACAACCAATGACGATGGTGCCAGAACTCTCATGTTCTTGTTTCTCTTACTTTCTGATAATTTGTGCTAATCAAGATAGGATTGGCATTGCAAATGTAGCAATCAAACATTTTATTTCTTGCTTTCGCAAAATCACTCTAGTCCGGGTGAGTTCCAGGGGATTTGGCTGCTACACAGGAATTCACTGAGTTTTCTTTTGTCTTCCGGTTCCACAGTCGCAACACAGAGTCTGCTCATTGCCCTGGCAGAGGAACGAAATTCTGGAGGGTTTTCTACTGACCCAAAGGAACACACATGATTTCCACTCACAGCCGTTTGGCTATGGCTTGTTTCATGGTCCTGGTTAATTGCAGGAACGCTAAGAGGAATAGGGAAGTGCAGGTTACATTTGTCAGGTGTTCTTAACCCTCTCACATCTATCATCCAGGTAAAAGTTTTCACTGATCTGTGCCCACAAACCAGGAGGAGTATTTTTTTAACCACCCACCAGCCTGTTCCTTTGGTCTATTGTACTCTTGAATCTTCCGGTTTCCTCTCTCCTCTCCTCTCCTCTCCTCTCCTCTCCTCTCCTCTCCTCTCCTCTCCTCTCCTCTCCTCTCCTCTCCTCTCC